>NC_058080.1:496559088-496798774 GCF_014858855.1 Bufo gargarizans | reverse complement strand
TTCATGTCAGCAGAGAATCAGTCTGCATGTCATAGCAGAGAATCAGGCTTCACGTCAGCCACCACTGCAACAGTCCATTGTCATAAATTTAGGCCAAGCACCCAGGCAGAGGAGAAAGGTCCCGTAACAGACAATCTCTCTTCATGTCAGCAGAGAATCAGTCTGCATATCATAGCAGAGAATCAGGCTTCACGTCAGCCACCAATGCAACAGTCCATTGTCAGATATTTAGGCCCAGCACCCAGGCAGAGGAGAGAGGTCCCGTAACAGACAATCAGGCTTCACGTCAGCCACCAGTGCAACAGTCCATTGGCATATATTTAGGCCCAGCACCCAGGCAGAGGAGAGAGGTCCCGTAACAGAGAATCTGGCTTCATGTCAGCAGAGAATCAGTCTGCATGTCATAGCAGAGAATCAGGCTTCACGTCAGCCACCACTGCAACAGTCCATTTTCATAAATTTAGGCCAAGCACCCAGGCAGAGGAGAGAGGTCCCGTAACAGACAATCTGGCTTCATGTCAGCAGAGAATCAGTCTTCATATTATAGCAGAGAATCAGGCTTCACGTCAACCACCACTGTAAGAGTCCATTTTCATAAATTTAGGCCCAGCACCCAGGCAGAGGAGAGAGGTCCCGTAACAGACAATCTGGCTTCATGTCAGCAGAGAATCAGTCTTCATATCATAGCAGAGAATCAGGCTTCACGTCAGCCACCAATGTAACAGTCCATTGTCAGATATTTAGGCCCAGCACCCAGGCAGAGAGAGAGGTCCCTGTAACAGACAATCGGGCTTCACGTCAGCCACCAGTGCAACAGTCCATTGGCATATATTTAGGCCCAGCACCCAGGCAGAGGAGAGAGGTCCCGTAACAAAGAATCTGGCTTCATGTCAGCAGAGAATTAGTCTGCATGTCATAGCAGAGAATCAGGCTTCATGTCACCCAACATTGGAACAGTCCATTGGCATATATTTAGGCCCCGGCACCCAGACAGAGGAGAGGTTCATTCAAATTTGGGTAGCCTCGCAATATAATGGTAAAATGAAAATAAAAATAGGATTGAATGAGGAAGTGCCCTGGAGTCCAATAATATATGGTTAAGGGGAGGTAGTTAATGTCTAATCTGGACAAGGGATGGACAGGTCCTGTGGGATCCATGCCTGGTTCATTTTTATGAACGTCAGCTTGTCCACATTGGCTGTAGACAGGCGGCTGCGTTTGTCTGTAATGACACCCCCTGCCGTGCTGAATACACGTTCAGACAAAACGCTGTCCGCCGGGCAGGCCAGCACCTCCAAGGCATAAAAGGCTAGCTCTGGCCACGTGGACAATTTAGAGACCCAGAAGTTGAATGGGGCCGAACCATCAGTCAGTACGTGGAGGGGTGTGCACACGTACTGTTCCACCATGTTAGTGAAATGTTGCCTCCTGCTAACACGTTGCGTATCAGGTGGTGGTGCAGTTAGCTGTGGCGTGTTGACAAAACTTTTCCACATCTCTGCCATGCTAACCCTGCCCTCAGAGGAGCTGGCCGTGACACAGCTGCCTTGGCGACCTCTTGCTCCTCCTCTGCCTTGGCCTTGGGCTTCCACTTGTTCCCCTGTGACATTTGGGAATTCTCTCAGTAGCGCGTCTACCAACGTGCGCTTGTACTCGCGCATCTTCCTATCACTCTCCAGTGCAGGAAGTAAGGTGGGCACATTGTCTTTGTAGCGTGGATCCAGCAGGGTGGCAACCCAGTAGTCCGCACACGTTAAAATGTGGGCAACTCTGCTGTCGTTGCGCAGGCACTGCAGCATGTAGTCGCTCATGTGTGCCAGGCTGCCCAGGGGTAAGGACAAGCTGTCCTCTGTGGGAGGCGTATCGTCATCGTCCTGCCTTTCCCCCCAGCCACGCACCAGTGATGGACCCGAGCTGCGTTGGGTGCCACCCCGCTGTGACCATGCTTCATCCTCATCCTCCTCCACCTCCTCCTCATCCTCGTCCTCCTCGTCCTCCAGTAGTGGGCCCTGGCTGGCCACATTTGTACCTGGTCTCTGCTGTTGCGAAAAACCTCCCTCTGAGTCACTTCGAAGAGACTGGCCTGAAAGTGCTAAAAATTACCCCTCTTCCTCCTCCTCCTCCTCCTGGGCCACCTCCTCTTCCATCATCGCCCTAAGTGTTTTCTCAAGGAGACATAGAAGTGGTATTGTAACGCTGATAACGGCGTCATCGCCACTGGCCATGTTGGTGAAGTATTCGATACAGCGCAACAGGGCACACAGGTCTCGCATGGAGGCCCAGTCATTGGTGGTGAAGTGGTGCTGTTCTGTAGTGCGACTGACCCGTGCGTGCTGCAGCTGAAACTCCACTATGGCCTGCTGCTGCTCGCACAGTCTGTCCAGCATGTGCAAGGTGGAGTTCCACCTGGTGGGCACGTCGCATATGAGGCGGTGAGCGGGAAGGCCGAAGTTAAGCTGTAGCACAGACAGGCGAGCAGCAGCAGGATGTGAACGCCGGAAGCGCGAACAGACGGCCCGCACTTTATGCAGCAGCTCTGACATGTCGGGGTAGTTGTGAATGAACTTCTGCACCACCAAATTCAGCACATGCGCCAAGCAAGGGATGTGCGTCAAACCGGCTAGTCCCAGAGCTGCAACGAGATTTCGCCCATTATCACACACCACCACACCACTCGCCGGTCTGTTGTTCTATACCCTGCCACAACTCCTGTGCGGTGTGGGGCCTGTCCCCCAAACATATGAGTTTCAGAATGGCCTGCTGACGTTTACCCCGGGCTGTGCTGAAGTTGGTGGTGAAGGTGTGTGGCTGACTGGATGAGCAGGTGGAAGAAGAGGAGGAGGAAGCCGAGTAGGAGGAGGTGGCAACAGGAGGCAAAGAATGTTGCCCTGTGATCCTTGGCGGCGGAAGGACGTGCGCCAAACAGCTCTCCGCCTGGGGCCCAGCTGCCACTACATTTACCCAGTGTGCAGTTAGGGAGATATAGCGTCCCTGGCCGTGTTTACTGGTCCACGTATCTGTGGTTAGGTGGACCTTGCCACAGATGGCGTTGCGCAGTGCACACTTGATTTTATCGGATACTTGGTTGTGCAGGGAAGGCACGGCTCTCTTGGAGAAGTAGTGCCGGCTGGGAACAACATACTGTGGGACAGCAAGCGACATAAGCTGTTTGAAGCTGTCTGTGTCCACCAGCCTAAATGACAGCATTTCATAGGTCAGTAGTTTAGAAATGCTGGCATTCAGAGCCAGGGATCGAGGGTGGCTAGGTGGGAATTTACGCTTTCTCTCAAATGTTTGTGAGATGGAGAGCTGAATGCTGCCGTGTGACATGGTTGAGATGCTTGGTGACGGAGGTGGTGGTGGTGTTGGTGGTACATACCCTGTTTGCTGGGCGGCAGGTGCCAACGTTCCTCAGAGGCGGAGGAAGAGGCCGAGGCGGCAGCAGCAGAAGAGGCCGAGGCGGCAGCAGCAGAAGAGGTAGCAGGGGGAGCCTGAGTGACTTCCTTGGTTTTAAGGTGTTTACTCCACTGCAGTCCATGCTTTGCATGCAGGTGCCTGGTCATGCAGGTTGTGCTCAGGTTCAGAACGTTAATGCCTCGCTTCAGGCTCTGATGGCACAGCGTGCAAACCACTCGGGTCTTGTCGTCAGCACATTGTTTGAAGAAGTGCCATGCCAGGGAACTCCTTGAAGCTGCCTTTGGGGTGCTCGGTCCCAGATGGCGGCGGTCAGTAGCAGGCGGAGTCTCTTGGCGGCGGGTGTTCTGCTTTTGCCCACTGCTCCCTCTTTTGCTACGCTGTTGGCTCGGTCTCACCACTGCCTCTTCCTCCGAACTGTGAAAGTCAGTGGCACGACCTTCATTCCATGTGGGGTCTAGGACCTCATCGTCCCCTGCATCGTCTTCCACCCAGTCTTGATCCCTGACCTCCTGTTCAGTCTGCACACTGCAGAAAGACGCAGCAGTTGGCACCTGTGTTTCGTCATCATCAGAGACATGCTGAGGTGGTATTCCCATGTCCTCATCATCAGAAACATAAGTGGTTGTGCGTCAGTGCATTCTATGTCTTTCACCGCTGGGGAAGGGCTAGGTGGATGCCCTTGGGAAACCCTGCCAGCGGAGTCTTCAAACAGCATAAGAGACTGCTGCATAACTTGAGGCTGAGACAGTTTCCCTGGTATGCATGGGGGTGATGTGACAGACTGATGGGGTTGGTTTTCAGGATGCCATCTGTGCGCTTTCTGCAGAAGACTGGGTGGGAGATAATGTGAACGTGCTGGATCCACTGTCGGCCACCCAATTGACTAATGCCTGTACCTGCTCAGGCCTTACCATCCTTAGAACGGCATTGGGCCCCACCATATATCGCTGTAAATTCTGGCGGCTACTGGGACCTGAGGTAGTTGGTACACTAGGACGTGTGGATGTGGCAGAACGGCCACGTCCTCTCCCAGCACCAGAGGGTCCACTAACACCACTACGACCATGTCCACGTCCGAGTCCCTTACTAGATGTTTTCCTCATTGTTATCGTTCACCACAACAACAAAAATATTATTTGGCCCAATGTATTGTATTCAAATTCAGCTGAATATAAATTTGAGGCCTACTATTTAGGCGCTGGGTGACCGGTATAGATTTACTGACAGAATTAGACTTGGAAATGCACAGTAGCGTGTGTGTGAAGTTATTCTGAATGACCCTATGTGCACCTTGAATATTATATACCCTTTTAGGGATAGATTTCAAATAGCTCTGATACAGCAGAAACCACTAAATTAGGAAATTGCTAAATTGGGAATTGTATTTCAACCCAGAACAAAAAATGTGCTTTGACGGACACTAAATAACTTGCCCAGCCAGAACAGTACAGCGGTAACGACAGATTTAGCGGGATATAAATTTGAGGCCTAGTATTTAGGCGCTGGGTGACCGGTATGGATTTACTGACAGAATTAGACTTGGAAATGCACAGTAGCGTGTGTGTGAAGTTATTCTGAATGACCCTATGTGCACCTTGAATATTATATACCCTTTTAGGGATAGATTTCAAATAGCTCTGATACAGCAGAAACCACTAAATTATGAAATTGCTAAATTGGGAATTGTATTTCAACCCAGAACAAAAAATGTGCTTTGACGGACACTAAATAACTTGCCCAGCCACAACAGTACAGCGGTAACGACAGATTTAGCGGGATATAAATTTGAGGCCTAGTATTTAGGCGCTGGGTGACCGGTATGGATTTACTGACAGAATTAGACTTGGAAATGCACAGTAGCGTGTGTGTGAAGTTATTCTGAATGACCCTATGTGCACCTTGAATATTATATACCCTTTTAGGGATAGATTTCAAATAGCTCTGATACTGCAGAAACCACTAAATTATGAAATTGCTAAATTGGGAATTGTATTTCAACCCAGAACAAAAAATGTGCTTTGACGGACACTAAATAACTTGCCCAGCCAGAACAGTACAGCGGTAACGACAGATTTAGCGGGATATAAATTTGAGGCCTAGTATTTAGGCGCTGGGTGACCGGTATGCATTTACTGACAGAATTAGACTTGGAAATGCACAGTAGCGTGTGTGTGAAGTTATTCTGAATGACCCTATGTGCACCTTGAATATCATATACCCTTTTAGGGATAGATTTCAAATAGCTCTGATATAGCAGAAACCACTAAATTATGAAATTGCTAAATTGGGAATTGTATTTCAACCCAGAACAAAAAATGTGCTTTGACGGACACTAAATAACTTGCCCAGCCACAACAGTACAGCGGTAACGACAGATTTAGCGGGATATAAATTTGAGGCCTAGTATTTAGGCGCTGGGTGACCGGTATGGATTTACTGACAGAATTAGACTTGGAAATGCACAGTAGCGTGTGTGTGAAGTTATTCTGAATGACCCTATGTGCACCTTGAATATTATATACCCTTTTAGGGATAGATTTCAAATAGCTCTGATATAGCAGAAACCACTAAATTATGAAATTGCTAAATTGGGAATTGTGTTTCAACCCAGAACAAAAAATGTGCTTTGACGGACACTAAATAACTTGCCCAGCCACAACAGTACAGCGGTAACGACAGATTTAGCGGGATATAAATTTGAGGCCTAGTATTTAGGCGCTGGGTGACCGTTATGGATTTACTGACAGAATTAGACTTGGAAATGCACAGTAGCGTGTGTGTGAAGTTATTCTGAATGACCCTATGTGCACCTTGAATATTATATACCCTTTTAGGGATAGATTTCAAATAGCTCTGATATAGCAGAAACCACTAAATTATGAAATTGCTAAATTGGGAATTGTATTTCAACCCAGAACAAAAAATGTGCTTTGACGGACACTAAATAACTTGCCCAGCCACAACAGTACAGCGGTAACGACAGATTTAGCGGGATATAAATTTGAGGCCTAGTATTTAGGCGCTGGGTGACCGGTATAGATTTACTGACAGAATTAGACTAGGATATGGCCAAAAAATAACCACACTATTGCTTGTTTAAATGCACTTGGTGTGACAGCTTGACCAACCACACTACTGAGGGTTAAATGCACTTGGTGACAGGCGCAGCTTGCCCCTGATGTAGTATATGGCCAAAAAATGAACAGACTATTGCTGGTTAAATGCACTTGGTGTGACAGCTTGACCAACCACACTACTGAGGGTTAAATGCACTTGGTGACGGGCGCAGCTTGCCCCTGATGTAGTATATGGCCAAAAAATGAACAGACTATTGCTGGTTAAATGCACTTGGTGTGACAGCTTGACCAACCACACTACTGAGGGTTAAATGCACTTGGTGACGGGCGCAGCTTGCCCCTGATGTAGTATATGGCCAAAAAATAAACAGACTATTGCTGGTTAAATGCACTTGGTGTGACAGCTTCACCCTGATGTAGGCTTTAGCCAAAAAACAACCACACCATTGAGGGTTAAATGCACTTGGTGACAGGCGCAGCTTGCCCCTGATGTAGTATATGGCCAAAAAATAAACAGACTGTTGCTGGTTAAATGCACTTGGTGTGACAGCTTCACCCTGATGTAGGCTTTAGCCAAAAAACAACCACACCATTGAGGGTTAAATGCACTTGGTCGAAGCTTGTGCTGGCGCACCACAAGACACAAAATGGCTGCCGATCACCCCAGAAAAAAGTGACTGACAAACGGTCTGGGCAGCCTAAAAACAGTGAGCAATTGAGTATCAGCAGCTCAATGACCCACAGCTGCAGATCGATCAATAATCAAGTCCTTTGGAGGAGTTAATCTGCCTAATCTCGCCCTACTGTCGCAGCCGCAACCTCTCCCTATGCTAATCAGAGCAGAGTGACGGGCGGCGCTATGTGACTCCAGCTTAAATAGAGGCTGGGTCACATGGTGCTCTGGCCAATCACAGCCATGCCAATAGTAGGCATGGCTGTGACGGCCTCTTGGGGCAAGTAGTATGACGCTTGTTGATTGGCTGCTTTGCAGCCTTTCAAAAAGCGCCAAGAAAGCGTCAAAAAGCACCAAGAAAGCGACGAATACCGAACCCGAACCCGGACTTTTAAGAAAATGTCCGGGTTCGGGTCCGTGTCACGGACACCCCAAAATTCGGTACGAACCCGAACTATACAGTTCGAGTTCGCTCATCCCTAATCGTGATCTCCGCTTCTGTACCTCCATAGAGTAGTCTGGAAACAGCGACACCCTTTGGCCATCAATGGTTATATCAGGTTGTTCACGGGCCTTACGCAGGAGAATGTCTCTATCTTTCTAGTGCAAGATTTTCATGAGAACCGGTCTTGGCGGGGCCCCCGGTGGTAACGGTCTGGTAGGCACCCTGTGGGCCCTTTCCACAGCGAAAAGAGGTGTCAGAGTCTCTCTTCCAAAGGTTTCTCTCGCCCATGTTTCAAAATAATCTGACGGGTTAGAGCCCTCAATCTTCTCCGGTACCCCCACTATACGCACGTTATTTCTCCGTGAACGATTCTCAAGGTCGTCCTGCTTGGCCATTAGAAGGGCTACTTTCTGTGTATGATCAGCAGAGGCTCTTTTTATAGAGGGTACAATATCCTCCATTTCCTCCATTCTCCCCTCCAGGGCAGTTGTGCGGTCCGCCAGGCGCTTCAGATCATGGCGCACTATGGACACATCTTCCTTTATGGAACCCACCTGCATTCTCAGTGCCGTTAGTGATTTTCCACATTCGGTAATGGCTTTCAGCACATCCTTAAGGGTAGGTTCCTCTATATCAGGGTCCATAGCGTTAGTGTCATCTGGCTCTGTACAGCCTCGCAGCACCTCATATCTGTTAGAACTGCTGGCGGGAGTATCATGTGCGTTATTCTCCTCACCCTCACGATTATGGCCGAGCTGAGACGAAGACCTGTCTCGCTTCCCGCTTGACTCAGGTAAGTCCTCACAATCTGGTGAGTGCGCAAACCTCCCCAGCTTAGCAGCCGCTTCCCGCTGGATGTCTTTCGCGCGGTCACTACGCCGCGGCGTGTCGGGCCCGGCGCCATCTTGCAGCTCCCTGCTCGAGCCTCTGGAATCTTTCTTTGGTCCCATTTTGCCCACAAATTAGCACAGAAAGCTTCAGTTTCGGGCAGACGGGTGACAGCAGCACCAGGGCCTCAACTGTGGCAGGTTAAAGTCAGTTTTTTGAGGGTTCTTGTCAGGATAAAAGACGAGATGAAGCGGGAGCTTTACTCAGCACATCTGCTCACATCCTCTGCTAGCCACGCCCCACAGGTTCATTCAACTTTGGGTAGCCTCGCAATATAATGGTAAAATGAAAAAAAAAATATAGGATTGAATGAGGAAGTGCCCTGGAGTACAATAATATATGGTTAAGGGGAGGTAGTTAATGTCTAATCTGCATAAGGGATGGACAGGTCCTGTGGGATCCATGCCTGGTTCATTTTTATGAACGTCAGCTTGTCCACATTGGCTGTAGACAGGCGGCTGCGTTTGTCTGTAATGACGCCCCCTGCCGTGCTGAATACACGTTCAGACAAAACGCTGGCCGCCGGGCAGGCCAGCACCTCCAAGGCATAAAAGGCTAGCTCTGGCCACGTGGACAATTTAGAGACCCAGAAGTTGAATGGGGCCGAACCATCAGTCAGTACGTGGAGGGGTGTGCACACGTACTGTTCCACCATGTTAGTGAAATGTTGCCTCCTGCTAACACGTTGCGTATCAGGTGGTGGTACAGTTAGCTATGGCGTGTTGACAAAACTTTTCCACATCTCTGCCATGCTAACCCTGCCCTCAGAGGAGCTGGCCGTGACACAGCTGCCTTGGCGACCTCTTGCTCCTCCTCTGCCTTGGCCTTGGGCTTCCACTTGTTCCCCTGTGACATTTGGGAATGCTCTCAGTAGCGCGTCTACCAACGTGCGCTTGTACTCGCGCATCTTCCTATCACGCTCCAGTGCAGGAAGTAAGGTGGGCACATTGTCTTTGTACCGTGGATCCAGCAGGGTGGCAACCCAGTAGTCCGCACACGTTAAAATGTGGGCAACTCTGTAGTCGCTCATGTGTGCCAGGCTGCCCAGGGGTAAGGACAAGCTGTCCTCTGTGGGAGGCGTATCGTCATCGTCCTGCCTTTCCCCCCAGCCACGCACCAGTGATGGGCCCGAGCTTTCGTTTGGTGCCACCCCGCTGTGACCATGCTTCATCCTCATCCTCCTCCACCTCCTCCTCATCCTCGTCCTCCTCGTCCTCCAGTAGTGGGCCCTGTCTGGCCACATTTGTACCTGGCCTCTGCTGTTGCCAAAAAACCTCCCTCTGAGTCACTTCGAAGAGACTGGCCTGAAAGTGCTAAAAATGACCCCTCTTCCTCCTCCTCCTCCTGGCCACCTCCTCTTGCATCATCGCCCTAAGTGTTTTCTCAAGGAGACATAGAAGTGGTATTGTAACGCTGATAATGGCGTCATCGCCACTGGCCATGTTGGTGGAGTACTCGAAACAGCGCAACAGGGCACACAGGTCTCGCATGGAGGCCCAGTCATTGGTAGGTAAAGTGGTGCTGTTCCGTAGTGCGACTGACCCGTGCGTGCTGCAGCTGAAACTCCACTATGGCCTGCTGCTGCTCGCACAGTCTGTCCAGCATGTGCAAGGTGGAGTTCCACCTGGTGGGCACGTCGCATATGAGGCGGTGAGCGGGAAGGCCGAAGTTACGCTGTAGCGCAGACAGGCGAGCAGCGGCAGGATGTGAACGCCGGAAGCGCGAACAGACGGCCCGCACTTTATGCAGCAGCTCTCACATGTCGGGGTAGTTGTGAATGAACTTCTGCACCACCAAATTCAGCACATGCGCCAAGCAAGGGATGTGCGTCAAACCGGCTAGTCCCAGAGCTTCCACTGGCGGCTGTGAGGAGGGCTCAGGAGGCCCACCGGCCAATCTGCCCCTGCCTGTGGGTGAGAGATTTTGTGTTCCCCTATCTGTTTCTAACCTCCCTCCTGTGTTCTTTAGTGAGTTTATGTCTCAGGTGTCTCGTTTTCTTCCCAGCCTTTTTCAGTAGCTAGTGTGTGGGCACCACCTAGTGGTGGTTATGCGCCGGTGCATTCTTCTATAATTAAGATTTTTCTTCTGGATTTATCTGGAGGAGTTAGCACACAAGGTAGTGCTTTTCAATTGTTAGATAGAGGTGTAGGAGTGGAACAAATGCCAAGAAGCTATTCTTTGTGAGCTTACTCCTCTAGGTCTTCAAATTATTCAAATTAAAGTGCGGATATGGCGTCTTGAATTTATTGACATTATGTCCCTTTTAGCGTCTTCTAAGAATGATATTTTGTCAGAAAAAAGATGATAAAGTTGAGGATGAGAAAAAACGTGCTCCCCCAAAATCTTTTAGCAATTGTTTTCAAGCCTTGAAAAATGTCCTGATAAGTGTTGTGGTTTATTCCAACAGTGTGGATATTGTTTTAGAGGCGTACTGCCATTTTGGCGGCATGACCTGGTTCACGTACGATGAGTCTTTTAGGCAAATGTTAGCCATTCACCCTTCCCTTAGATGCGTTCAGCCTTTGACAAGCCTACTAGTACGGTGCAAAGCACCCTCCCTAAAGGAGTGCGGTTTGCATTCAGTGAAGGTTCCTGTAAATGGCTAGCTAATTGCTGTTATAGGCATGAGTGCTGCATTTGTGGGGGCATTCATCCCATGTGCAAATGTTTTAAAAGGACAATTCAAACAGAACAATAGCCGCTTGGGCCTAAGGAGCAATTGTTAAAAAGTATTGACTCCAGTAAAATTGGATTTTTTTTTACCTGTCTCGCTTAATCTACAAAGGTTTTTCAGTTAGATTTTTTGTTCCTGAATTTAAAGGCCAAGGTTGTACATTTGTTGAGAACTTAAAATCAGTTGTGGTACATAAAGACGTTGTTAGAGAACAGTTGTTTAAAGAATTGCAGGCTAACAGGATAAGCAGGTCTGTTCCCAGTTCCTTCTTTTAAGAACTTTAGAATATCACCTTTAGATATTGTTCCAAAGAATGAACTTTTAGGTTGTCCTACCCGTTAAAGTATTCTTTGAATGACAAGGCAAGCAGTTTGTTTGTTTGTTACAGTGTTTTGGCTCTAAGGCTTTGTTAGCGAAAACAGATATAAAGTCTGCGTTTAGATTGTTGGCAGTTAATCCTATTGGTTATAATTCTCTTGGTTTTTATTTTGATGGAAGTTATTTTAATGATCGATGTTTACCCACTATGTTTCTCGCTATCATGTTATTATTTTGAAATGTTTTCTAGTTTTGTGCAAAGGGTATTGGAGAGGTAGATGCCGGTTGGTGCTGTTCACATCCTAGACATTTATTTATTTATTGATCCAGCCGGTTGTGATGTTTGTGATTTGTTTTTTGCCAGTTTTTTTTATTTTTTTATTGCTCAGTTGTTTGGTATTCCACCAGCTGAGGAAAAAATGGGCGTTGCCAGTCTCTTGAATTTCTAGGGATAGTTATTGAGTCTGTCCGTATGGAGTTCAGATTACCTTTAGATAAATTGGAGAAGATTAAATTACTTATTGTGAATATGCTGCCAAAGTGGAAAGTGAAGGAGTTACAATGATTGTTAGGATTGTTATATTTAGCGACTAGAGTTGGGCAGAATTTTTTCCCGTAATCTATATGAGTTAACTAAGGGACTTAAATTGCCTTATGCTCACATACGTTCAACTAAGCTTTTAAAATATGATCTTGGTGTCTGGTTAGAGTTTCTGGGTTCTTTTAATGGTAGAAGCTGTTGGCAAGAGGAATTTCTGGATAATGCAGCCTTGGATTTGTTCACAGACGCATCAGGTATTTTAGGCTATGGTGCTTATTGGAATGGCCTGTGGTCCACTGAGACTTGCCTAAAACTTGGATTGATGCTGGTTTTACTAAAAATATTACCCTGTTAGAATCATTTCCAGTATTGGATGCTATTGTTATTTGGGGAAGCTTCTTTCAGAATACACATATTTTGTTACATACAGATAATATGGGAGTTTTGTTTTCCAAATGCTTACTAGTTGCCAAATTGCTGAGCCACTTAGTATTATGTTGTTTAAAATTGAATATATGGCTGAAAGCTTCTTATGTTGAAGACAAGAAAAATTCATTGGTGCATTCTCATTCTCAGTGGGACAGGTTCAGAGATTTGGCTCCGAATGCTGCACAAGAGGGCATTCCTTGCCTGCTGCATATGTGGGACCTGCTCTGGGAATAATGCTTCTAAAACATGGGCCAGTAGTTTGGCCCTATGGAGGATGTGGACTTTTTTTGTGATTTTTTTTAAGGTTACTTTTTTGATGATGTAAATTTGTTAATGTTGTTTGTTAGTATTTTGATGTTAAAAAGTAATCTTGCTCTTCCATTAACAGGACATTTGAAGGTGTTTATTTTTTCTTTCAGTTTATGGGTAAACAGCCTGTTTCCAATTATTATCTGGTCAAACAGATGTTAAAAGGGCATAGGGAACATTTTTTAGGAATGGATACTAGTAGGCTGATTTCGGCCTTGCTTTTGAATCAGTTATTGGTTGTTTTGGAGAAAGTTTGTTTATTTTGAGTTGCTTTGGTGTTGGCGTTCTTTGCTGCCTTGCATTGGATGAATTGGTAGCTGTTAGAAAAGGACCCAATGGCTTATTATTTTCGGATGTTGTTTTGGATATTTCTTAGTGAACATATTTTCACATAGGTCTAAGACGGGTCAATTAGGTAAAGGTGTCGGGATTCGGTTGTCAGCTTTGCCTGATTCTGTTATTTGCCTAGTTAGAGATAAAGAAAGTTGGGGAGGTGGCCTTCCAACCATTATAGGATATACACTCAAATCACAGTGGAATTTATAAGGTTACGAAAAGTATCAATATATAAATCACAGAGAAAAATGACTTTTCATATAAAACATAACTTTTACTATCGTTGGTTAAAATAATACCCCATCTTAATATGTATGTTAGGCTACGTCAAATAAATAGACAAGGCCTTACTTTGGACGTATCAGGATAGTGCAGTCCAATATATAGAAAAATTTACGGCAACTTACAGTTAGATGACTGTGGACTGGCCAAACAGTGAAAAAAGAGAGGTGGTGGATAAGGGGAAGGGAAAAATATCCCTAATATATCCCTCAATGTACCCCTGCCTACAGGCGGAGCACCCGCCCGAAAGGGGCGACCCCACCTCTCGGTGGCTAAGCCCTCGCTGTCGCCTAATGTTACCCTGCCTGCAAGGATCGATGATGTGTCCCGTTTCCCCAGACGTAGTAAAGGCTGGTTCATCAGGGGACTCAAGATAGTTGATAAGTTCTTGCAGGTTTCATTAGATAAATGCCCATCTGATAATGGTGGGCAAAACTTCTGATAATTGCATAGCAGTCCTCCTGGTATCATAAGGTGTAAACAGAATCATTTGGCGTAAACAGAATGAAAATGTATCCATCATGCCTTGTTACCACTGTGCAGGCTGGCGGTGGTGGTGTAATGGTGTGGGGGATGTTTTCTGGGCACACTTTAGGCCCCTTAGTGCCAATTGGCCATCGTTTAAATGCCATGGGCTACCTGAGCATTGTTTCTGACCATGTCCATCCCCTCATGACCACCATGTACCCATCCTCTGATGGCTACTTCCAGCAGGATAATGCACCATGTCACAAAGTTCAAATAATTTCAAATTGGTTTCTTGAACATGACAATGAGTTCACTGTGCTAAAATGGCCCCCACAGTCACCAGATCTCAACCCAATAGAGCATCTTTGGGATGTGGTGGAACGGGAGCTTCGTGCCCTGGATGTGCATCCCTCAAATCTCCATCAACTGCAAGATGCTATCCTATCAATATGGGAAATGAACACAACCTAAATTAGGAAGCTGGTCACACTTGTATATAATGACGCCCAAAGTACAGTCATGTGAAAAAATTAGGACACCCTTTGAAAGCATGTTGTTTTTTGTAACATTTTTAATAAAAGGTTATTTCATCTCCGTTTCAACAATACAGAGAGATTAAAGTAATCCAACTAAACAAAGAAAACTGAAGAAAAGTCTTTTCAAGATCTTCTGTAAATGTCATTCTACAAAAATGCCTATTGTAACTGAGGAAAAAGATAGGACACCCTCACATGTATTCCCTCTTAAATTGGCTCAGATCTCACACAGGTATATCACACCAGGTGCACATAATTAGTAGATCGTTACTCTGCATGTTGAATGAGGCTTGCCCTATTTAAACCTCAGACATTTAGTTTGGTGTGCTCCTGACTGTTGAAGTGAGAGTGAGCACCATGGTGAGAGCAAAAGAGCTGTCAGAGGACTTCAGAAAAAAGATTGTAGCAGCCTATGAGTCTGGGAAGGGATTTAAAAAGATCTCAAAAGATTTTGAAATCAGCCATTCCACTGTCCGGAAGATAGTCTACAAGTGGAGGGCTTTCAAAACAACTGCCAACATGCCCAGGACTGGTCGCCCCAGCAAGTTCACCCCAAGAGCAGACCGCAAGATGCTAAAAGAGGTCTCCAAAAACCCTAAAGTGTCATCTCGAGAACTACAGCAGGCTCTGGCTACTGTTGATGTAGAAGTACATGCCTCTACAATCAGAAAGAGACTGTACAAGTTTAACTTGCATGGGAGGTGTGCAAGGAGGAAACCTTTGCTTTCCTTGAGAAACATCGAGGCCAGACTGACATTTGCCAGAGATAAAGTTGACAAAGACCAGGACTTCTGGAATAATGTTCTTTGGACAGATGAGTCCAAAATTGAATTATTTGGACACAACAGCAGAGGACATGTTTGGCGTAAACCAAACACAGCATTCCAAGAAAAGAACCTCATACCAACTGTGAAGCATGGAGGTGGAAGTGTCATGGTTTGGGGCTGCTTTGCTGCAGCAGGACCTGGTCAGCTCACCATCATAGAATCCACGATGAATTCTACTGTGTATCAGAAGGTGCTTGAAGAACATGTGAGACCATCAGTTAGAAAATTAAAGCTGAAGCGGAACTGGACCATGCAACATGACAATGACCCAAAACATACTAGTAAATCAACCAAAGATTGGCTGAAAAAGAAGAAATGGAGAGTCCTGGAATGGCCAAGTCAAAGTCCAGATTTGAATCCCATTGAGATGCTGTGGGGTGACTTGAAAAGGGCTGTACGTGCAAGAAACCCCTCAAACATCTCACAGCTGAAAAAGTTCTGCATTGAGGAGTGGGGTAAAATTTCCTCAGACCGATGTCGAAGACTGGTAGATGGCTACAAGAACCGTCTCACTGCAGTTATTTCAGCCAAAGGAGGTAACACTCGCTATTAGGGGCAAGGGTGTCCTATCTTTTTCCTCAGTTAGAATAGGCATTTTTGTAGAATGACATTTACAGAAGATCTTGAAAAGACTTTTCTTCAGTTTTCTTTGTTTAGTCGGATTACTTTAATCTCTCTGTATTGTTGAAACGGAGATGAAATAACCTTTTATTAAAAATGTTACAAAAAACCACATGCTTTCAAAGGGTGTCCTAATTTTTTCACATGACTGTATATAAACGTTATATTGAATTATGGATAGTCTTAAAAGATAAGTCTTTAATAATATATTTTAAAATGATAGGCTCAACAATTAATTGTGTAGTAACACAAACCTCTCCTGGAGGACAAAAAGACGAAATATAGTTCCCTGCCAACTACAGTGAACTGGTCGGGTTCGAAAAAATGTGGAGCCAGGAGGTGTGAACACTGGCCCACTCGGAGGAGTGAGTTAGGGAAAGACAAAGGTGATAGAAATAAAGAGAGGGAGACAGATGCTGGGTCTCAACCCCTACATATATCCCTGTGTTCTATCATATACACTCCTTCCGTCTGACCCTAGATGGCCCTCAGACCTAATGTTTGACTGCCCAGCTTCGTCGGAAGTAAAAGGACCAGTCACCTCTAGAAGATCAGATGCAATGAAAAGAAAAGAAAAATGACGACAAAGAAACTTGTCCCTGTCCCTATGCGTTTCACTGGCTTGCGCCAGATCATCAGGGGACTCAGATATAAACAGGACCTCAGGTAGATAGTGACAGGCAGTATGTGCCTATCTCAGCTTACAATGTTACGCTGAGGCAGCAAAGGACACAATCCTATATGTGACAGGCAGTACTTAGCTTGCTCGGTGTTCTGTTCGGGTCCAGGGTCCGCACCTATCCTGCGTGTGGCAGTGGGAGCGGATGATTCGCGCTGGCGTCCTTTTAAAAACGCGCGCGTCCTCTAGGCTCCTCCCCCCCGTGCCCTGTGATTGATCACTTGACATGTGACGTATCCGGTCGCGTCACTCGTTGTCGTCACGTGATCGAGGGCTGTATCAGGCCGTCCATGCTAATGCGGCCACATCACCCAGAGGTGATTGGTCGCATAGCAGGAGGGGGAAGAGTCTACGGGTAGAGTCTATTAGTGGCAATGCGGAGGTGAGCCTCTCCCACTCCCCACCATAAACCCTATTCCTGACGAGTCAGGTGAAGGTGCGTCACTCCTTAATGTCATGGGAGGCGCTACCCAGGGTATTTTGGGCAAGTTAAACATGTTGCAGTTTGGATGGCCATTTATAGGTGGTGTAGAGATGAATGACCAAAAAACATAAAATATTAAAAAGCAAATGCAGTATGGACATGAACAGATAGATAAATGAATACCTATATGTATAAAACAGCTCCGCAGCTGTAGTCGAGTGTCTTAATTAGTGTTTTCATGTATACATACAAAATGACGCACAGATAGAGAGATCTAAGATGGCGTATGAGATACGCATAGGGACAGGGACAAGTTTCTTTGTCCTCATTTTTCTTTTCTTTTCATTGCATCTGATCTTCTAGAGGTGACTGGTCCTTTTACTTCCGACGAAGCTGGGCAGTCAAACATTAGGTCTGAGGGCCATCTAGGGTCAGACGGAAGGAGTGTATATGATAGAACACAGGGATATATGTAGGGGTTGAGACCCAGCATCTGTCTCCCTCTCTTTATTTCTATCACCTTTGTCTTTCCCTAACTCACTCCTCCGAGTGGGCCAGTGTTCACACCTCCTGGCTCCACATTTTTTCGAACCCGACCAGTTCACTGTAGTTGGCAGGGAACTATATTTCGTCTTTTTGTCCTCCAGGAGAGGTTTGTGTTACTACACAATTAATTGTTGATCCTATCAATATGGGCCAACATTTCTAAAGAATGCTATCAGCACCTTGTTGAATCAATGCCACGTAGAATTAAGGCAGTTCTGAAGGCAAAAGGGGGCCCAACACCGTATTAGTATGGTGTTCCTAATAATTCTTTAGGTGAGTGTACATTAGACCTGAATTGTCTGTTGTCGGATTTTTTTTTCTTTAGGTGACCAATTATTTGGATTATTGGCCATTCCTTCATCTATTGGGCTCAGAAAAGGGCTGCACATCCAACTTATTCAGAAAGTATTTTGGTCATAATGACTTTCTTGTTTTGTGGTGTGGTTCCACAGGTATGAAATGGGGGAAATTAGTAGCAGAAATTAAAAAGTTAACTTTGTTATGGCCTCGACCTCATTTGATAATTTTTCAAGTTGGTGGCAATGATGTGGGTAAAATAAAAACTTTAGAGCTACTTTGGGAGATGAAGCATGATTGTCACGTTCCTGAGGACCAGGCAGACCTCCGGAACGTCATGCAAACAGAACACAGACAGATAACAGACCAGGAACCAATAGAATAATTTATTACAACATGTAATAAATGAACATGACAGTAACAAATAGGCAGGTTAGGCAATAGTGGTAGGACTAGAAGCGCATTGGTAGACTAGAGGCAAACTCAAAAGGGCGAAGAGCCAGTGAGTCCTGTTCTTCACAGAGCCCCTGGTGGTGGGGATGATCTTGGCTGAGGGCTCACTGGTCACACCTCCAGGATGGTCCCTGTACACTTGGCCGCTACCTGCAAAGAACCATGCTGGTGAAAGCAACAGCAGAACAGACAACAACAGAAGGACTGGAACCCAACATAAACTCAGAACATGGATCAGATAAGACAAACTGGAACCAGCACACAAGCAGATGCCTGGACCCCATGCAGAACGGAAGCATGGCGGTCACAGGCAGAGCTGCACACAGACTAGATGTCCTCCCTTCGGAGAACCCAGGAGCCCGCTCATGATGGCAGGACATACACAGGACAGGAACAGAAGCAGTAAGAAACTGCCAGGCTAACATGGAACAGACTGGATCAGAAGCAGTTGAGCACTGCCACATGGAACAGACAGGATCAAAACCAATCTCAAAATGTGTGACAAAGTACGAGCAACTGGTTGTATACTTGTACTACTCTCCCTTATATAATTTCCTACTAGCATCACAAGAGGGGCAGCTATAATAAAATAAAACTTTTAATAAATCGTATTTAAAAAAAAAAGACAAAAATGCACAATAAATATTACCGGTATACTGATAATTCAATTGGCACATGAATACCAGACTGGATGGGTTGATTCCGATGATGGGGGAGGTGGGTTGATACAATGTGGATATCCTGTCCCTACCTTGCCCTGTCAGGTCTAGTATGCCCTGATGAGCTCCTAAATACAGAGTCATCGCCCTGACAAGAGCAGCCCAATCTGGAACCTTGCCCTATTGTCAATCCCTAAAAAAAACTATTAGGGGAAGTTGGTGGAGGGAATACCCGATTTCTGTCAATACCCTCCCCAATCCAAACCTCAAACCAAATAAATCAAAATATATATCAGAAAAGATCTAAAAAAAATGTACCAACG
Organism: Bufo gargarizans; assembly: GCF_014858855.1. NCBI lineage: Eukaryota > Metazoa > Chordata > Amphibia > Anura > Bufonidae > Bufo > Bufo gargarizans. Next base: position 496,779,552 of record NC_058080.1, on the reverse strand, counting down.
CGTTTCGTCTTGATGGGTTCCCCCAGACTCATCAGGGGATGAGGGGCCAAAATTGAAAAGGTTAAGAATGAAAAAATGCCTAGTGATCACGACAGTTTGGTCCGGTGTCACTGTTACACTGAGGGAGGGCTGGTAGATCGCCCTACTACCTCTAAGTGTAATTAATGTGGCAATGTGACAAGTTCACGTGTCTGATTTAAATAGATGCGAGGACCGCGCCTTACCTACCACTCCCGAGATGCCCGCTGATGTCACTGATATAATACTGGGAACACAAGACAGCTGGAGCACCTCATGTAAGGACAGGAGGCGTGGTTAAGAGGACAGTATCGTGTCAGCGCTGCCTAGCAACATCCCACGCCCATACTGGTATCTCACAATGCAGGGTCGCAGTTTGCGCATCCTGCCAGTGGAGGTCTCACAAGTTAGCACACTGAAGGACATTTAAGTGGAGGTACCTCTCACTGAAGAGACAAGCATGATCTCTGAGTCCCATACTTAATGTGGGTTAGATGCAATCTCATGTTTGATAAACAGGACAAACAAAACAGGTATATGTATTAAGTAGAAGAAGTTCAAGGGATAATAAAGGATAATATTAGGGATAATAAGGCATACTTATTTCTGAGTCCTGAGCCAAGACGGGACTGTGAACAAGAAGGCTCCTCAACAGAGAATGAGATATCGGACTCAGAGAGGGAAATACAAAGTAAGGGTAGAAGCAGAGGTCGGGGAGGGAGATCTAGAGGCAGAGGTGGACGCCAACCAGCAAGAGTAACCACCACATATTTTTTAGAACAAGATACTCCTTACCCCCTATGCAACAGGAACACAACATCTCAGCCCACCCAGGCTCAGTAGATCCAGAAACCCAGGTAATCAATTTGTCTTCACATGCTCTCACTAACTCTGAAATGGCTATCCTGAAACGGGGACTATTGTATGTACCCACGCCCCACTTTAATCTATTTAATTGGGTCAAGGATCTGAACTTGTTTGCTAGAAAGCAACGATGACACAAACACTTTTAGATACAAAACAAGAAAGAGAGTTGTGACTTGGGCATTCCAATTGAGAACCTAGAGGATGTTATGTTGTTATACGGATTAGACAGAGAACCAGTTAACTTGAGGAGTGAGGGTCCATTTACTAACTTGAAGAATAAGAGTTGTAAAATGCCTCCTCAAAATGATATCTCGTGCATTGATATTTTCTTAAAAAATACGGTGAGGGACCTCACAGCACTAAACCCCTTTTCTCTATATAACAATGTCAGCCTTGAGGAGCGCAAATCCCTATCCTCCCTTGAAAAGGATCAGTCCATTACCATTAAGCCCTCAGATAAAGGGGGCAACATTGTGGTAGTGGACACAAAACAATATGTTGATATGTGTAAAACGATCCTCAATTATAGGGATGGCTATGAATCTCTCCAAGTTGATCCTACAAATCAATATAGACAAAAATTAAAAGAGATACTACTTAGACAAGATTAAACAAGGTGATTAGTGGGGAGGAATTTGATTATGTCTACCCGGTTCATCCTCTCATTGCAACCTTCTATTGTCTCCCCAAGATCCATAAAGGGACATCACCCCTAAAAGGTTGCCCTATAGTCTCTGGTGTTGGCAGTCTGTCACAAAATTGTGGAGTATATATAGATAAGATTTTAAGACCTTTTGTACAGAGCCTTCCATCTTATATATGTGACACGGGCGACCTCCTACTGCGACTTGAGGGAATCACTATGGAGGAGGACTGGTGGCTTGCATCGGTTGATATGGAGACCCTCTACTCCTCCATTCCACACCAGATTGGACTAAAGGCGGTCGAACATTTCTTAAAGGCCAGGGGTCAACACTTGATAGCCCATTCATAGTGGAGGTACTCGAATTTGTCTTCACTAGGAACTTCTTCCTGTTTGACTGACACTTTTACCACCAGCTCAGGGGCACTGCGATGGGCAGTTCCTGTTCACCATCTTACGCAAATCTGCTCTTGGACTGGTGGGAAGAGACCATGGTGTTTGGGGATGTCCCATTACAGGGAACAACTGATATTGTCCTCTGGACCCGCTTCATTGATGATATCTTCATCATCTGGAGTGGGTCCTATTGGCGTCATCTCGTGAGACCTGAGATTTCCTGTGAACGCACGCTCACAGGAACGCACGTTCACAGGATTGCGCAGTATTCAAGTTTAACTACAGCCTGACAGCGCTGATCATTGGCTGGCAGGCTGTAGATTTTAAAAAGAACCAATCAAATAGGTATATCAGACACTATTTTGTAAACAGCGTCTAATATACCTGCTACCTGCTCCTCTGGTGGTCCCATTTGCTTGGATCGACCACCAGAGGACACAGGCAGCTCTGTAAGTAGCACCAAGCACCACACACACATTACACCCCCCGTCACTTATTAACCCCTTATTAACCACTGATCACCCCATATAGACTCCCTGATTACCCCCCTGTCACCCCCCTGTCATTGATCACCCCCCTGTAAGGGTCCCTTATCACCACCAGTTAGTTAGCTACTTGTTAGGTAGTTAGCTCCCAGCCCACCGCACCGCAGTCACTGATTAGTTGCTGATTAGCGTCATCGCTGTTGCTAATCAGCACTAGTATATATAGTATCTGTAAGTGATCAAGACTGATCGCAATCAGATCTATATCAGTACATTAGGGTCACCTTAGGCTCTACAAAAGACGCAGTGTTCGCCCGATCAGGCCTGATCTTCCAGGCTGGAACGCACCGGAAGTTCGATATGCGTTCCACCGCGAGCGCTCCCATAGGGAACTACTAAAAAGCGGTGAGGACGCATAACAAGATCCTCCACCAGCCTTACGGGTATCCCAGTGCTGATAATTTTAACGGGCTAACATTGGGACATCTGCACTAACTATATAGGAAACAAATTACCAACCCTGTAACTATCAGGACGTCATTTCCGGTGCGTTCCACAGTGGAACGCATGGAGATACCGGAAGTGACTAATTTACAAACCGTTTTGGCGGTCTTTTCTTGTTCCTTCATTGCTACTTAAACCCTATGTGTACCATGTTGTAATTATCTTTGCTCCTGATGAAGGGGACCCACTAAGAGGCCCCGAAACGCGTCGAGCTCCTCACTCCCCCACCCTGGCTTTGAAATAAAAGATTGAAAGAAAGAACAAGGACTCCAGAGTGATCACTGTTCGTTTCTGAGATTCTACTGGCGATCCAGGCGCAGGAGGTGTGATGTGGGTGTCTTGAGCTTTATCCCACATTACCCTCCTGGGTGAAGTGAGTCACTAAAATTTTGATTTGATTTTACAACCCATTATGGGATCTTATAACTCGATTGTATATATTTTACCGCTACTGTTATCTTATTCTTAACCACTAACAACCTATTGTATACCCATTGTATACCAATCAACTACATTATCCGGTGAGTGTACACAAAAGGACAAGCCTCTACCTTTGTGCTTTACACAATCATAACCATAGACATTAGGTGCTCAGAAAGTCAGAGCTGCTTCAAAATGCGGAAATTCACATTTTTGTACCATAGTTTGTAAACGCTATAACTTTTGCGCAAACCGATAAATATACACTTATTGGATTTTTTTTTTTTATCAAAGACATGTAGCACAATAAAATCTGACATAAACTTGGTATAGAAATGTAATTATATTTGAACAATTTTACCAGAAAAAGTTAAAAATACACTTTTTTTGATAAAATTGCGGTCTTTTTTGATTAATATCAGAAAAATGAAAAATCTCAGCAGCAATCAAATACCACTAAAAGAAAGCTGTATTTGTGAGAAGAAAAGGAGGCAAAATTCATTTGGGTGCCGAGCAATAAACTGTTAAAGTTGTGAAGTGCCGATTTATAAAAAAGGGCCTGGTCACTAGGGGGGTATAAACCTGTGGTCCTTAAGTGGTTAAAGATCCGAGACTTTATTAATTGCTGCACAAACGGGGTCATTAATCTAATTACATGTCAATGTGGCCTCCAGTACGTGGGCAAAACACGTAGAGAATTCCGCCGACGTATTGGTGAACAACACATTGGTGACATTCTAAACAAAAAAGACACATCAGTGGCCAGGCATGCAGTGGAGGTGCACAATGATGTGTCCGATTTGTAGGTATAGAACGGATTCCCCATTCACCAAGAGGAGGGGATTGGGAAAAAAAGATCCTTCAAAGAGAGTCCTGGTGGATCTTTAGACTAAGGACTTTCATCCCCTTGGGCTGAATGAACAGTTGAATTTTGGTTGCTTCCTTTAAGGCCTCATGCACACGACCGTTGTGTGCATCCGTGGCCGTTGTGCCTTTTTCCGTTTTTTTTCGCGGACCCATTGACTTTCAATGGGTCCGTGGAAAAATCAGAAAATGCACCTGAAGGGGTTAATTGTACTATAATATCCCCCTGTAAGAGATCAGGGCTGCCAGGCAGCAGGGGGCAGACCCCCCCTCCCCAGTTTGAATATCGTTGGTGGCACAGTGTGCGCCCCCCATCGGGCCCCCCCTTTCTCCCTCTATTGTTATAAATCGTTGGTGGCCAGTGTGCGCCCCCCATCGCCCCCCCTCCCTCCCTCTATTGTTATAAATCGTTGGTGGCACAGTGTGCGCCCCCCATCGGGCCCCCCCTTCCTCCCTCTATTGTAATAAATCGTTGGTGGCACAGTGTGCACCCCCCATCGGCCCCCTCCCTCTATAGCAGTAACAACATTGGTGGCAGTGTGCGGCCTCCCATCTCCCCCCCCCCCATCATTGGTGGCAGCGGAGTTCCGATCGGAGTCCCCAGTTTAATCGCTGGGGCTCCGATCGGTAACCATGGCAACCAGGAAGCTACTGCAGCCCTGGTTGCCATGGTTACTTAGCAATAGTACAATAGTAGAAGATTCATACTTACCTGCTTGCTGCTGCGATGTCTGTGACCGGCCGGGAGCTCCTCCTACTGGTAAGTGACAGTTCTTTAGCAATGCGCCGCACAGACCTGTCACTTACCAGTAGGAGGAGCTCCCGACCGGACACAGACATCGCAGCAGCAAGCAGGTAACTATGAATCTTCTACTATTGTACTATTGCTAAGTAACCATGGCAACCAGGACTGCAGTAGCGTCCTGGTTGCCATGGTTACCGATCGGAGCCCCAGCGATTAAACTGGGACTCCGATCGGAACTCCGCTGCCACCAATGATGGGGGGGGGGGGAAATGGGAGGCCGCACAACACTGGCCACCAATGTTGTTACTGCTATAGAGGGAGGGGGGCCGATGGGGGGCGCACACTGTCCCACCAACGATTTATTACACTAGAGGGAGGACGGGGGGCCCGATGGGGGGCGCACACTGTGCCACCAACGATTTATAACAATAGAGGGAGGAAGGGGGGCCCGATGGGGGGCGCACACTGTCCCACCAACGATTTATTACACTAGAGGGAGGACGGGGGGCCCGATGGGGGGCGCACACTGTGCCACCAACGATTTATAACAATAGAGGGAGGAAGGGGGGGCCCGATGGGGGGCGCACACTGTCCCACCAACGATTTATTACACTAGAGGGAGGACGGGGGGCCCAATGGGGGGTGCACACTGTGCCACCAACGATATTCAAACTGGGGAGGGGGGGGGGTCTGCCCCCTGCTGCCTGGCAGCCCTGATCTCTTACAGGGGGATATGATAGTACAATTAACCCCTTCAGGTGCCGCACCTGAAGGGGTTAATTGTGCTATCATATCCCCCTGTAAGAGATCGGGTGCTGCCAGGCAGCAGGGGGCAGTCTTGTACAAAGTTTGTAGTGTATTCTAACTAGAAGCGTCCCCAGCACCATGGGAACGCCTCTGTGTTAGAATATACGGTCGGATCTGAGTTTCACGCTGTAGATCATATCGGACAGTATATTCTAACATAGAGGCGTTCCCATGGTGATGGGGACGCTTCAAGTTAAAATATACCATCGGTTTGGAGAAAACTCCAATCCAATGGTATAAAAGAACTCCAGACTTTACATTGAAAGTCAATGGGGACGGATCCGTTTGAAATGGCACCATATTGTGTCAACGTCAAACGGATCCGTCCCCATTGACTTGCATTGTAATTCAGGGCGGATCCGTTTGGCTCCGCACGGCCAGGCGGACACCAAAACGACTTTTTTTTCATGTCCGTGGATCCTCCAAAAATCAAGGAAGACCCACGGACGAAAAAACGGTCACGGATCACGGACCAACGGACCCCGTTTTTGCGGACTGTGAAAATAAACTGTCGTTTGCATGAGGCCTAATGCTTTGGGGATTTTTCCAATATGAGCGTTCTTTAGTGCTACACTCACTTTTTCTTGAACTTCTTCTAGTTAATACATATTGCTATTTTGTTTGTTTTATAAGAGGAAAAAGACAGGCACTCACCATCTATATCAGATTCAAAAGTTAAAATACATTTATTTAAAACATAAAGAAACATAAAAAAATACATGTTCTTTAAAAACATTCAGACAAGATTAGGCAAAAAAAACAAAACAGACACAGGTAAGTGCAACCCTATTCCGCAATATAGTTCTTATATAGTCGCAGATTAGTGTGTCAGTTGATTCATCCTCAAATGTAATTAAGGGTCAGCTGTTAAAAATTTGTATTAACTGAGTAACTACTTTACATTCAATAAACAGTGATTGGAGGACCAATATAACCTATAATCTTTAAAGGGACACTGACAGGCCCAATAAGCATATTTAGGTGTATATATATGACAGTACAGGTCTTATAAGGGGTTCTAAAATCATCTAAGTATCCCCCCTGTCCACAATATAAATACAGTAAACTGAAGTTTTATAACCTGCTTGAACCGTCTTCAATCTGCCCAAGGGGCGGCGTTTCACCTCCACTTGCGCCCAGCCAGCCGCCCCCAACTGCCGTTTTGAAGCGCCGCCCAGCTCATCAATATTCACTTTGCTGGGCGGCTACTACTGTCCCCGCTCTGAAGCGCTGCGCTAAACAGTGCCCGGCGCATGCGCCGAATCTTGTGAAGTCGGGGACAGTAGTAGCCGCCCAGCGAAGTGAATATTGATGAGCTGGGCGGCGCTTCAAAACGGCAGTTGGGGGCGGCTGGCTGGGCGCAAGTGGAGGTGAAACGCCGCCCCTTGGGCAGATTGAAGACGGTTCAAGCAGGTTATAAAACTTCAGTTTACTGTATTTATAATGTGGACAGGGGGGATACTTAGATGATTCTAATACCCCTTATAAGACCTGTACTGTCATATATATACCTAAATATGCTTATTGGGCCTGTCAGTGTCCCTTTAAAACAAAAATGCGTAATAATGATACATTTCCTAAATAGTGAGGACAAGTCTTCCACGTGTTTAGAAAGTATTCTAAGTCCTAGCAAAAAAACATAATAGGTGATTTTAAATAGAGTTGAGCGAACACCTGGATGTTCGGGTTCGAGAAGTTCGGCGAACTTCCCGAAAATGTTCAGGTTCGGGATCCGAACCCGATCCGAACTTCGTCCCGAACCCGAACTCCATTGAAGTCAATGGGGACCCGAACTTTTTGGCACTAAAACGGCTGTAAAACAGCCCAGGAAAGGGCTAGAGGGCTGCAAAAGGCAGCAACATGTAGATAAATCCCCTGCAAACAAATGTGGATAGGGAAATGAATTAAAATAAAAATTAAATAAATAAAAATTAACCAAAATCAATTGGAGAGAGGTCCCATAGCAGAGAATCTGGCTTCCCGTCACCCACCACTGGAACAGTCCATTCTCGGATATTTAGGCCCCGGCACCCAGGCAGAGGAGAGAGGTCCGTAACAGACAATCAGTCTTCATGTCATAGCAGAGAATCAGGCTTCACGTCACCCACCACTGTAAGAGTCCATTTTCATAAATTTAGGCCCAGCACCCAGGCAGAGGAGAGAGGTCCCGTAACAGACAATCTGGCTTCATGTCAGCAGAGAATCAGTCTTCATGTCATAGCAGAGAATCAGGCTTCACGTCACCCACCACTGCAACAGTCCATTGTCATAAATTTAGGCCCAGCACCCAGGCAGAGGAGAGAGGTCCCGTAACAGACAATCTGGCTTCATGTCAGCAGAGAATCAGTCTTCATGTCATAGCAGAGAATCAGGCTTCACGTCACCCACCACTGTAAGAGTCCATTTTCATAAATTTAGGCCCAGCACCCAGGCAGAGGAGAGAGGTCCCGTAACAGACAATCTGGCTTCATGTCAGCAGAGAATCAGTCTGCATGTCATAGCAGAGAATCAGGCTTCACGTCAGCCACCAATGCAACAGTCCATTGTCAGATATTTAGGCCCAGCACCCAGGCAGAGGAGAGAGGTCCCGTAACAGACAATCTGGCTTCATGTCAGCAGAGAATCAGTCTTCATATCATAGCAGAAAATCAGGCTTCACGTCAGCCACCAATGCAACAGTCCATTGTCAGATATTTAGGCCCAGCACCCAGGCAGAGGAGAGAGGTCCCGTAACAGACAATCTGGCTTCATGTCAGCAGAGAATCAGTCTTCATATCATAGCAGAGAATCAGGCTTCACGTCAGCCACCAATGCAACAGTCCATTGTCAGATATTTAGGCCCAGCACCCAGGCAGAGGAGAGAGGTCCCGTAACAGACAATCATGTAGTGTACGGGAGAGTAATACCCCGTCACTACTGAAGGGTCACTTGGGTACTGTCGTTCCCCCTGTATTTAAGGGGAGGTTGGTATAGAACATCTTGTCAATGTACTGCTATGTATTTTCCTGTTACTGTGAAACGTGCATGTGCAGGCCGGCTAGGGTGTTATTCCAGCTCTGAGTCACTAGAGGGAGCTAGGGAGCCCTAGTCTATATAAGGCCCAGTCAGGAAGTAGTAAGCAGGCAGACAGTGGGAAGAGGAGTCAGAGATGATCCTGTGTCTGAGTAAAGTCAAGGCTATGGGCCTGTGAGAGGAGCGCAGGCCTGAAGCCTGCCGACTAGGAGAGGGTGGTAAAGGCCCTGTAACCGGGTTCCGGATCCAAGGAAAAGGTTCCCCTCCTGAGTCATCATCCGTTTAGCTGAAACATCATAAGCACCAGCCAGGACACAGAATACCACAGAGGCCGATCAGATAAAGCAAGAGGTACTCAAGATAACAGAGGAGGTACTATATAAAGACAGCTTCAAGGGTACGCCAGCTATAGGGCATTAGACCTTGGAGGATAAGTCACATGTTTCAGGACCAGTCAGGAATAGTGTGCAAGCCGCCTGTACTGCATCTCCTGTAATCAACACTCTGTAAAAACATTGCTAAGACCGGCCATTCTGTACTTCTAGGAACCACCTGTATTCATCTGTAAAACCAACTGTCTTTCATGGAACGACGCTTCCAACTGCGTCCATGTATGATTATAACTGATATTCAGTAAAGTTCCAGTTTTTGTTGGCTATCCTGTGCTTGCTTCATTTTTCTACAATACCATACACGGCGTGTCACCGTTTAATTGACACTGGCGTCACGAACTTTTAATCACCTGCCTGTTCCAGTATCTGCCCCATTGAAGACGACAGTGGATCCCAGGTTAGTGGGTAATCTGCACTACAAAGCCCAGCATACACTACTGACCCCTGGGACACTGCAATCAGGCTTCACGTCAGCCACCAGTGCAACAGTCCATTGGCATATATTTAGGCCCAGCACCCAGGCAGAGGAGAGAGGTCCCGTAACAGAGAATCTGGCTTCATGTCAGCAGAGAATCAGTCTGCATGTCATAGCAGAGAATCAGGCTTCACGTCAGCCACCAATGCAACAGTCCATTGTCAGATATTTAGGCCCAGCACCCAGGCAGAGGAGAGAGGTCCCGTAACAGACAATCAGGCTTCACGTCAGCCACCAGTGCAACAGTCCATTGGCATATATTTAGGCCCAGCACCCAGGCAGAGGAGAGAGGTCCCGTAACAGAGAATCTGGCTTCATGTCAGCAGAGAATCAGTCTGCATGTCATAGCAGAGAATCAGGCTTCACGTCAGCCACCACTGCAACAGTCCATTGTCATAAATTTAGGCCCAGCACCCAGGCAGAGGAGAGAGGTCCCGTAACAGACAATCTGGCTTCATGTCAGCAGAGAATTAGTCTGCATGTCATAGCAGAGAATGAGGCTTCACATCAGCCACCACTGCAACAGTCCATTGGCATATATTTAGGCCCAGCACACAGGCAGAGGAGAGATGTCCCGTAACAGAGGATCTGGCTTCATGTCAGCAGAGAATCAGTCTGCATGTCATAGCAGAAAATCAGGCTTCACGTCACCCAGCACTGTAAGAGTCCATTTTCATAAATTTAGGCCCAGCACCCAGGCAGAGGAGAGAGGTCCCGTAACAGACAATCTGGCTTCATGTCAGCAGAGAATCAGTCTTCATGTCATAGCAGAGAATCAGGCTTCACGTCACCCACCACTGTAAGAGTCCATTTTCATAAATTTAGGCCCAGCACCCAGGCAGAGGAGAGAGGTCCCATAACAGACAATCTGGCTTCATGTCAGCAGAGAATCAGTCTTCATGTCATAGCAGAGAATCAGGCTTCACGTCACCCACCACTGCAACAGTCCATTTTCATAAATTTAGGCCCAGGCAGAGGAGAGAGGTCCCGTAACAGACAATCTGGCTTCATGTCAGCAGAGAATCAGTCTTCATGTCATAGCAGAGAATCAGGCTTCACGTCACCCACCACTGTAAGAGTCCATTTTCATAAATTTAGGCCCAGCACCCAGGCAGAGGAGAGAGGTCCCGTAACAGAGGATCTGGCTTCATGTCAGCAGAGAATCAGTCTGCATGTCATAGCAGAAAATCAGGCTTCACGTCAGCCACCACTGCAACAGTCCATTGTCAGATATTTAGGCCCAGCACCCAGGCAGAGGAGAGAGGTCCCGTAACAGAGGATCTGGCTTCATGTCAGCAGAGAATTAGTCTGCATGTCATAGCAGAGAATCAGGCTTCACGTCACCCAACATTGGAACAGTCCATTGGCATATATTTAGGCCCCGGCACCCAGACAGAGGAGAGGTTCATTCAACTTTGGGTAGCCTCGCAATATAATGGTAAAATGAAAATAAAAATAGGATTGAATGAGGAAGTGCCCTGGAGTCCAATAATATATGGTTAAGGGGAGGTAGTTAATGTCTAATCTGGACAAGGGACGGACAGGTCCTGTGGGATCCATGCCTGGTTCATTTTTATGAACGTCAGCTTGTCCACATTGGCTGTAGACAGGCGGCTGCGTTTGTCTGTAATGACGCCCCCTGCCGTGCTGAATACACGTTCAGACAAAACGCTGGCCGCCGGGCAGGCCAGCACCTCCAAGGCATAAAAGACTAGCTCTGGCCACGTGGACAATTTAGAGACCCAGAAGTTGAATGGGGCCGAACCATCAGTCAGTACGTGGAGGGGTGTGCACACGTACTGTTCCACCATGTTAGTGAAATGTTGCCTCCTGCTAACACGTAGCGTATCAGGTGGTGGTGCAGTTAGCTGTGGCGTGTTGACAAAAGTTTTCCACATCTCTGCCATGCTAACCCTGCCCTCAGAGGAGCTGGCCGTGACACAGCTGCCTTGGCGACCTCTTGCTCCTCCTCTGCCTTGGCCTTGGGCTTCCACTTGTTCCCCTGTGACATTTGGGAATGCTCTCAGTAGCGCGTCTACCAACGTGCGCTTGTACTCGCGCATCTTCCTATCACGCTCCAGTGCAGGAAGTAAGGTGGGCACATTGTCTTTGTAGCGTGGATCCAGCAGGGTGGCAACCCAGTAGTCCGCACAGGTTAAAATGTGGGCAACTCTGCTGTCGTTGCGCAGGCACTGCAGCATGTAGTCGCTCATGTGTGCCAGGCTGCCCAGGGGTAAGGACAAGCTGTCCTCTGTGGGAGGCGTATCGTCATCGTCCTGCCTTTCCCCCCAGCCACGCACCAGTGATGGACCCGAGCTGCGTTGGGTGCCACCCCGCTGTGACCATGCTTCATCCTCATCCTCCTCCACCTCCTCCTCATCCTCGTCCTCCAGTAGTGGGCCCTGGCTGGCCACATTTGTACCTGGCCTCTGCTGTTGCCAAAAACCTCCCTCTGAGTCACTTCGAAGAGACTGGCCTGAAAGTGCTAAAAATGACCCCTCTTCCTCCTCCTCCTCCTGGGCCACCTCCTCTTCCATCATCGCCCTAAGTGTTTTCTCAAGGAGACATAGAAGTGGTATTGTAACGCTGATAACGGCGTCATCGCCACTGGCCATGTTGGTGGAGTACTCGAAACAGCGCAACAGGGCACACAGGTCTCGCATGGAGGCCCAGTCATTGGTGGTGAAGTGGTGCTGTTCTGTAGTGTGACTGACCCGTGCGTGCTGCAGCTGAAACTCCACTATGGCCTGCTGCTGCTCGCACAGTCTGTCCAGCATGTGCAAGGTGGAGTTCCACCTGGTGGGCACGTCGCATATGAGGCGGTGAGCGGGAAGGCCGAAGTTACGCTGTAGCGCAGACAGGCGAGCAGCAGCAGGATGTGAACGCCGGAAGCGCGAACAGACGGCCTGCACTTTATGCAGCAGCTCTGACATGTCGGGGTAGTTGTGAATGAACTTCTGCACCACCAAATTCAGCACATGCGCCAAGCAAGGGATGTGCGTCAAATTGGCTAGTCCCAGAGCTGCAACGAGATTTCGCCCATTATCACACACCACCAGGCCAGGCTTGAGGCTCACCGGCAGCAACCACTCATCGGTCTGTTGTTCTATACCCCGCCACAACTCCTGTGCGGTGTGGGGCCTGTCCCCCAAACATATGAGTTTCAGAATGGCCTGCTGACGTTTACCCCGGGCTGTGCTGAAGTTGGTGGTGAAGGTGTGTGGCTGACTGGATGAGCAGGTGGAAGAAGAGGAGGAGGAAGCCGAGAAGGAGGAGGTGGCAACAGGAGGCAAAGAATGTTGCCCTGCGATCCTTGGCGACGGAAGGACGTGCGCTAAACAGCTCTCCGCCTGGGGCCCAGCTGCCACTACATTTACCCAGTGTGCAGTTAGGGAGATATAGTGTCCCTGGCCGTGCTTACTGGTCCACGTATCTGTGGTTAGGTGGACCTTGCTACAGATGGCGTTGCGCAGTGCACACTTGATTTTATCGGATACTTGGTTGTGCAGGGAAGGCACGGCTCTCTTGGAGAAGTAGTGGCGGCTGGGAACAACATACTGTGGGACAGCAAGCGACATGAGCTGTTTGAAGCTGTCTGTGTCCACCAGCCTAAATGACAGCATTTCATAGGCCAGTAGTTTAGAAATGCTGGCATTCAGGGCCAGGGATCGAGGGTGGCTAGGTGGGAATTTACGCTTTCCCTCAAATGTTTGTGAGATGGAGAGCTGAACGCTGCCGTGTGACATGGTTGAGACGCTTGGTGACGGAGGTGGTGGTGGTGTTGGTGGTACATCCCCTGTTTGCTGGGCGGCAGGTGCCAACGTTCCTCCAGAGGCAGAGGAAGAGGCCGAGGCGGCAGCAGCAGAAGAGGTAGCAGGGGGAGCCTGAGTGACTTCCTTGGTTTTAAGGTGTTTACTCCACTGCAGTTCATGCTTTGCATGCAGGTGCCTGGTCATGCAGGTTGTGCTCAGGTTCAGAACGTTAATGCCTCGCTTCAGGCTCTGATGGCACAGCGTGCAAACCACTCGGGTCTTGTCGTCAGCACATTGTTTGAAGAAGTGCCATGCCAGGGAACTCCTTGAAGCTGCCTTTGGGGTGCTCGGTCCCAGATGGCGGCGGTCAGTAGCAGGCGGAGTCTCTTGGCGGCGGGTGTTCTGCTTTTGGCCACTGCTCCCTCTTTTGCTACGCTGTTGGCTCAGTCTCACCACTGCCTCTTCCTCCGAACTGTGAAAGTCAGTGGCACGACCTTCATTCCATGTGGGGTCTAGGACCTCATCGTCCCCTGCATCGTCTTCCACCCAGTCTTGATCCCTGACCTCCTGTTCAGTCTGCACACTGCAGAAAGACGCAGCAGTTGGCACCTGTGTTTCGTCATCATCAGAGACATGCTGAGGTGGTATTCCCATGTCCTCATCATCAGGAAACATAAGTGGTTGTGCGTCAGTGCAGTCTATGTCTTCCACCGCTGGGGAAGGGCTAGGTGGATGCCCTTGGGAAACCCTGCCAGCGGAGTCTTCAAACAGCATAAGAGACTGCTGCATAACTTGAGGCTGAGACAGTTTCCCTGGTATGCATGGGGGTGATGTGACAGACTGATGGGGTTGGTTTTCAGGCGCCATCTGTGCGCTTTCTGCAGAAGACTGGGTGGGAGATAATGTGAACGTGCTGGATCCACTGTCGGCCACCCAATTGACTAATGCCTGTACCTGCTCAGGCCTTACCATCCTTAGAACGGCATTGGGCCCCACCATATATCGCTGTAAATTCTGGCGGCTACTGGGACCTGAGGTAGTTGGTACACTAGGACGTGTGGCTGTGGCAGAACGGCCACGTCCTCTCCCAGCACCAGAGGGTCCACTAACACCACCACGACCATGTCCACGTCCGCGTCCCTTACTAGATGTTTTCCTCATTGTTATGGTTCACCACAACAACAAAAATATTATTTGGCCCAATGTATTGTATTCAAATTCAGCGGGATATAAATTTGAGGCCTAGTATTTAGGCGCTGGGTGACCGGTATGGATTTAGTGACAGAATTAGACTTGGAAATGCACAGTAGCGTGTGTGAAGTTATTCTGAATGACCCTATGTGCACCTTGAATATTATATACCCTTTTAGGGATAGATTTCAAATAGCTCTGATATAGCAGAAACCACTAAATTATGAAATTGCTAAATTGGGAATTGTATTTCAACCCAGAACAAAAAATGTGCTTTGACGGACACTAAATAACTTGCCCATCCACAACAGGACAGCGGTAACGACAGATTTAGCGGGATATAAATTTGAGGCCTAGTATTTAGGCGCTGGGTGACCGGTATGGATTTAGTGACAGAATTAGACTTGGAAATGCACAGTAGCGTGTGTGTGAAGTTATTCTGAATGACCCTATGTGCACCTTGAATATTATATACCCTTTTAGGGATAGATTTCAAATAGCTCTGATATAGCAGAAACCACTAAATTATGAAATTGCTAAATTGGGAATTGTATTTCAACCCAGAACAAAAAATGTGCTTTGACGGACACTAAATAACTTGCCCATCCACAACAGGACAGCGGTAACGACAGATTTAGCGGGATATAAATTTGAGGCCTAGTATTTAGGCGCTGGGTGACCGGTATGGATTTAGTGACAGAATTAGACTTGGAAATGCACAGTAGCGTGTGTGTGAAGTTATTCTGAATGACCCTATGTGCACCTTGAATATTATATACCCTTTTAGGGATAGATTTCAAATAGCTCTGATATAGCAGAAACCACTAAATTATGAAATTGCTAAATTGGGAATTGTATTCAACCCAGAACAAAAAATGTGCTTTGACGGACACTAAATAACTTGCCCATCCACAACAGTACAGCGGTAACGACAGATTTAGCGGGATATAAATTTGAGGCCTAGTATTTAGGCGCTGGGTGACCGGTATGGATTTACTAACAGAATTAGACTTGGAAATGCACAGTAGCGTGTGTGTGAAGTTATTCTGAATGACCCTATGTGCACCTTGAATATTATATACCCTTTTAGGGATAGATTTCAAATAGCTCTGATATAGCAGAAACCACTAAATTATGAAATTGCTAAATTGGGAATTGTATTTCAACCCAGAACAAAAAATGTGCTTTGACGGACACTAAATAACTTGCCCATCCACAACAGGACAGCGGTAACGACAGATTTAGCGGGATATAAATTTGAGGCCTAGTATTTAGGCGCTGGGTGACCGGTATGGATTTAGTGACAGAATTAGACTTAGAAATGCACAGTAGCGTGTGTGTGAAGTTATTCTGAATGACCCTATGTGCACCTTGAATATTATATACCCTTTTAGGGATAGATTTCAAATAGCTCTGATATAGCAGAAACCACTAAATTATGAAATTGCTAAATTGGGAATTGTATTTCAACCCAGAACAAAAAATGTGCTTTGACGGACACTAAATAACTTGCCCATCCACAACAGGACAGCGGTAACGACAGATTTAGCGGGATATAAATTTGAGGCCTAGTATTTAGGCGCTGGGTGACCGGTATGGATTTAGTGACAGAATTAGACTTGGAAATGCACAGTAGCGTGTGTGTGAAGTTATTCTGAATGACCCTATGTGCACCTTGAATATTATATACCCTTTTAGGGATAGATTTCAAATAGCTCTGATATAGCAGAAACCACTAAATTATGAAATTGCTAAATTGGGAATTGTATTTCAACCCAGAACAAAAAATGTGCTTTGACGGACACTAAATAACTTGCCCATCCACAACAGGACAGCGGTAACGACAGATTTAGCGGGATATAAATTTGAGGCCTAGTATTTAGGCGCTGGGTGACCGGTATGGATTTAGTGACAGAATTAGACTTGGAAATGCACAGTAGCGTGTGTGTGAAGTTATTCTGAATGACCCTATGTGCACCTTGAATATTATATACCCTTTTAGGGATAGATTTCAAATAGCTCTGATATAGCAGAAACCACTAAATTATGAAATTGCTAAATTGGGAATTGTATTTCAACCCTGAACAAAAAATGTGCTTTGACGGACACTAAATAACTTGCCCAGCCACAACAGTACAGCGGTAACGACAGATGTAGCGGGATATAAATTTGAGGCCTAGTATTTAGGCGCTGGGTGACCGGTATGGATTTAGTGACAGAATTAGACTTGGAAATGCACAGTAGTGTGTGTGTGAAGTTATTCTGAATGACCCTATGTGCACCTTGAATATTATATACCCTTTTAGGGATAGATTTCAAATAGCTCTGATATAGCAGAAACCACTAAATTATGAAATTGCTAAATTGGGAATTGTATTTCAACCCAGAACAAAAAATGTGCTTTGACGGACACTAAATAACTTGCCCAGCCACAACAGTACAGCGGTAATGACAGATTTAGCGGGATATAAATTTGAGGCCTAGTATTTAGGCGCTGGGTGACCGGTATGGATTTAGTGACAGAATTAGACTGGGATATGGCCAAAAAATAACCACACTATTGCTGGTTAAATGCACTTGGTGTGACAGCTTGACCAACCACACTACTGAGGGTTAAATGCACTTGGTGACGGGCGCAGCTTGCCCCTGATGTAGTATATGGCCAAAAAATGAACAGACTATTGCTGGTTAAATGCACTTGGTGACGGGCGCAGCTTGCCCCTGATTTAGTATATGGCCAAAAAATTAACAGACTATTGCTGGTTAAATGCACTCGGTGACGGGCGCAGCTTGCCCCTGATTTAGTATATGGCCAAAAAATTAACAGACTATTGCTGGTTAAATGCACTTGGTGTGACAGCTTCACCCTGATGTAGGCTTTAGCCAAAAAACAACCACACCATTGAGGGTTAAATGCACTTGGTGACAGGCGCAGCTTGCCCCTGATGTAGTATATGGCCAAAAAATAAACAGACTATTGCTGGTTAAATGCACTTGGTGTGACAGCTTCACCCTGATGTAGGCTTTAGCCAAAAAACAACCACACCATTGAGGGTCAATGCACTTGGTCGCAGCTTGGATGCACTTGGTCGCAGCACCGCACAAGACACAAAATGGCCGCCGATCACCCCAGAAAAAAGTGACTGACAAACGGTCTGGGCAGCCTAAAAACAGTGAGCAATTGAATTTCAGCAGCTCAATGATGCACAGCTGCAGATCGATCGATTAATCAAGTCCTTTGGAGAAGTTAATCTGCCTAATCTCGCCCTACTGTCGCAGCCGCAACCTCTCCCTACGCTAATCAGAGCAGAGTGACGGGCGGCGCTATGTGACTCCAGCTTAAATAGAGGCTGGGTCACATGGTGCTCTGGCCAATCACAGCCATGCCAATAGTAGGCATGGCTGTGACGGCCTCTTGGGGCAAGTAGTATGACGCTTGTTGATTGGCTGCTTTGCAGCCTTTCAAAAAGCGCCAAGAAAGCGTCACAAACGCGCCAAGAAAGCGACGAACACCGAACCCGAACCCGGACTTTTACGAAAATGTCCGGGTTCGGGTCCGTGTCACGGACACCCCAAAATTCGGTACGAACCCGAACTATACAGTTCGAGTTCGCTCATCCCTAATCTTGAGTATTCAAAATATCAAAAAGTGACTGTGACAAAGTAAAAATATCTTCTTGTGTTTTGTTATTTGGAATAAGAGGAGATATCACTTTTGTAAATATAAACTGAGTACATAAAAAAGTTCTTTATAATTGGTGATAATTTGATGTGTGCAGCCTATATACTAGCATAACTCATGAAAAAGGACTAAAGGCAATCCAAGCATTATTAGATGAGAGCACACACACAGAGGCTGAGAAGGATTTTTTTCTGTCTCTACTTTCCATTGTTCTGCGACGTAACTACTTCTTATTCCAGGACACATTCTTCCAACAGCGGTGCGGGACCGCGATGGGGTCCAATGCTGCACCGCCATACGCAAATTGCTATATGGCACACTTCGAGAGAGAGTTCATCTACCCAAATGCACTATACCAAAACCATTGTATATTTTGGAAACGCTTTATCGATGATATTTTTTACGTATGGAGGTGCGGCATTGAGACCCTTATGTCCTTTATGGATTACATTAACAGCATAAGATCTGAATTAAAATTCACCCTGCACCAAGATTCACAACGTGTGTCTTTCCTAGATACATGGGTGATCAGGGGAGTGAATAATAGGATCACAACTGACTTATATGTCAAAGAACAGACAGAAACAGCCTGTTATCATTCCACAGCAATCACCCTCCAGCCGTAAAAAAATCGCTACCATACTCGCAATTTAAAAGAGTGGCTAAAATTGTAATGGGTCCAGACACACGTAATCTTAGGATGCAGGAAATGACACAAAAATTTACAGATAGAGGCTACCCCTCCCAGCTGTTACAGGAACAGAGGAATAAGGTAGAAAATCCTACAGAACAACAAAAAAAGATAGAGAAAGGACAGAGAGTACCATTGGTAGTAAAATACCATCCCTGGATGGATCGAGTAAAAGCAGTGGTTAACAAACACTGGAATATCCTACAGAGAGCATATCCCACAATCCAGGAATTTAGGGAATTACCTATGATGTGCTATAAACGTAATAAGAACATTAGAGACAAGATCATCCGGGCTGACATAGGTAGTGACAGGACATCTTCACGACAGCTCACTCTTTCTGCAGTCAGGAAGGGAACATTTCCCTGTCTGAACTGCATCCACTGCTCAAGCGTCATTAAGGGCTCCAACATATCACACCCACACACAGGACAACAAATTCCAGTCCGGGGTCACTTTACATGTGACAGTAGTTTTGTCATTTATCTAGTAAAATGTCCGTGTGGGTTGTGTTATGTTGGAGAGACCACAATGCGCATAAAAGACCGAGTGGGGAAACATAAATCTACAATTAGGAAAGAGAATACTTTGTTACCCATCCCTCGACATTTTATTGAGAAAAATCATCACATCTCACAATTTCGTTTACAAATTATAGAGGAAGTGACCTTACCTCGACGTGGAGGGAATCGGATCCAGATGCTCCACCAACGTGAAGCATATTGGATCCACCGGCTTGAGACACTTGCCCCCAAGGGTCTAAACAAGGAGTATACACTGAACAGCTTCATCTGAAATCAACCTGTGGAACGTATGGTGATTAAATATATATATTGTAATATACTGTGTATTTGGTTCACATAATAGATTGCTGACTTAACTACTCAGGCTCCATAGTAATGTACAAGTTTAGATACATACTCTGCCTTGTTCTATTTCTATTTATATCTAATTTTGTTTGTATTGGTGTCACGTAGCAATATGATGTCACAATCATGTGACTGGTCATGTGACTAGGGGGCGGGTTGCCTTCAGTCACAATCATGTGACTAGTCATGTGATCAGGGGGCAGGTTATTTAAAAGGTGTGTTTTACTTGTGGGAATGAGCTACTATCACCTGTTGTTTGACAAAGGCACATGTTTGTGCCGAAACGCGCGTCACATACAGGTGACGAATAAAGAAGTCTTTTTTGCAAAGAAATTACGGAGTGCCGGTCCATTCATTACTCGAAGCGTCACCCAGGTAACGGTCACATGGCCACGTATGCCGGAGTCACTCGACCCGTCGCTCAATACAGAACCTTAGGAATGACAAGCCGTCTATACTAGGCAGCAGATTATAGAGGCTATCAGGGGCGTTGCTAGGGTCTCAAAAGATCCTGGGCACAAGCCCCGCACTTTGCTGTTGCCCCCCCCCCACCCCGCACTTTGCTGTACTTGCTATACAGCAGCACTTACCTGTCACATCCAAGGCCTCCAGGTGACGTCTCCTCGCTGTCATCATCTTCTCTGTAGATCTTCTCCACTCGGTCTGGACATCTTCTCTCAGCCGCCTCGTCTCTGCAGAGTGTGACACACAGACATCTTAGCTTCAGAAGCGTGCGCACGGGCGGTATCCCCATAACAGTGCTTCATTCACAGATGCCCCCATAATAGTGTCATCCACAGATGCCCATAACAGTGCATCATCCACAGATGCCCCCATAATAGTGTCATCCACAGATGCCCCCATAATAGTGTCATCCACAGATGCCCCCATAATAGTGTCATCCACTGATGCCCATAACAGTGCATCATCCAATGGCGGATCCAGAGCCTGGTCTCGGGAGGGGCACTTTCAGATTATTTTCTGTCCGCCGCCACAAAACAATGGTGCTTATAGAACAGACTCCACAGTGTAGGCTATATGTGTATAACAAACATATTTCACATGAAAACTTACAGTTACTTGGCTTGGCCCTTGGGGATCTCGGACGCCACTTCCACAATTTGGCTGGGAGCTCGGCGGAGCTGATGTTCTGTTTTATCCTAATGAGAAAGATTTCATAATAAGGATTTGGAGAAGGGGCAGAGGGATAGCAGAGCAGGGAGAGGCTGGTGCTGCTACTAGGGGGGTCATACCATGGGGGAGTAATAAAGCCCACCATAATGCCCCCCCCCAGTAGTAAAAACTCTCCTTATAATGTGACAGTGCCAAAAAATACCCCCTTGTAATGCCCCCAGTTGAGCTAATGTCCCCATAGTGCCCCCATAATGTGCCAGTATAAAATACCCCTATATAGTGCCCCTAGTAAATGACCCCATACTGCTCCACACCCTCCTTCCTCCTAGTGCCCCCCATAATGTACCAGTATAAAATGCTCCAGTAGATGCCCTCAGTGTCCCCCGTAGATGACCCCATAGTACTCCTCTCCCCCTTCCCCATAGTACCCACCACAATGTGTCCCAGTATAAAATTGTACTGTACAGAGAGCCCATATAAAATACCTCTTCTTTGTGGCCTCAGTAGATGCCCCTATAGTGCCCCCAATCATCTGCCAGTATTAACAGCCCCCCCTGCCAGTAATAATAGCCCCCTATGCCAGTAATAGCAGCCCCCAGTAATAAGAGCCCCTCTGTGCCAGTAATAACAGCCCCCAGTAATAACAGCCCCCCTTTGCCAGTAATAACAGCCCCCAGTAATAAAAGCCCCCCTTTGCCAGTAATAACAGCCCCCCTTTGCCAGTAATAACAGCCCCCCCTTTGCCAGTAATAACAGCCCCCCCCTTTGCCAGTAATAACAGCCCCCCCTTTGCCAGTAATAACAGCCCCCGCCAGTAAAAACAGCCCCCCTTTGCCAGTAATAACAGCCCCCCTTTGCCAGTAATAACAGCCCCCTTTGCCAGTAATAACAGCCCCCCTTTGCCCCTTTGCCAGTAATAACAGCCCCCGCCAGTAATAACAGCCCCCAGGTGCCAGTAATAACAGCCACGATGGAAGCGCTCATCTCCCTGTGCCCAGCCGCCGCCCGCCGCCAGCTCGGGGGGGGGGGGGGGGCAATTGCCCCGTTGCCCCCCCCCCCCTGGATCCGCCACTGGCATCATCCACAGATGCCCCTATAACAGTGCATCATCCACAGATGCCCCCATAATAGTGTCATCCACAGATGCCCATAACAGTGCATCATCCACAGATGCCCCCATAATAGTGTCATCCACTGATGCCCATAACAGTGCGTCATCCACAGATGCCCGTATGTCACGCCCTGCCCTGTCGGTGTTCTGAGACGATCTGTCAGAGTTGCTGCATGTGACTCGATCTGACTGTGTTGGGTTTGAACAGAATCCCACCTCCCATCAGGTGTGGTTCGTTTGGTAATTGGCGAGGCTATTTATTCCTCCCGCTCCCTATAGCCTTTGCGGGTTATAGTGCTGGAAGTTTTGGTGGATTGTCTGCTCCAGCTCATCTAACGATAAGTCCTTTTTCCTTTTGTGTCTGTTTTTACTCGGCCCACTAGATAGCTCCTTTGGTGGTTGAAGGAGCTGGTAGTCTTTATCCCTTTTCCCTACTGCTGAGGGTTTGGTCCAGTGTGTTTCAGCTTAGGTATGTGGGCATGTACAGTATATGTATGTATGTATATATATTCATATATATATATATATGTTTTTTTTATTTATTTTTTACACACGCGCGTGGTTAGCTTCCTCACATTCTATCATTATCCCCAAACTGGAGTCCCCACAGTGTTATCCTGCTGCTTGCTGTGCCCCCCCGGGCCCCCCCCAATACCCCCAAATCCTATCCTGAAGAAACATTACTGCCCCCCATAGTAATAGTGCTCCTCATAGTCCTACCTATAGTAATTACCTTCTAGAATGCCCTCATTAGTAACACTGCCTCAACCGTGATAATGCTCCTCAACAATGCCCCCATTATTAGAAGAGCCCTTCCATATTAATAATACCCTCACAGAGTCCCCAGTATAAATAAGGCCCCCTATTGTTCCCCCAGTGGTAATAAAGCTCCCTACAGACCCCTCAGTAGTAATAAGGCCCCCATAGTGCGCTTAGTAGAAATAAGGCGGATCTATAAGACCCTCCTATAGAGCCCCCAGTATTAATAAGACCGCCTATAATGTCCCCTGGATCTGCAGTGCCCCCTGCAGTTATAATCCTCCCTCCACCATACAGTCCCATGTAAATAACATCACCTCCTCCCCAGCCGCCTCCTAACGCACAATCCCATGTAAACATCACTCCCTAAGGCTACTTTCACACTTGCGCTCGTGCGGATCTGTCCTGTACTTGTACAGGACGTATCCGCACCGATAATACAAACTAATGCATCCGTTCAGGACCGATTCGTTTGTATTAGATTATAATTTCTAAGTCTCGATACGGATCCGTCCTGACTTACATTGAAAGTCAATGGGGGACGGATCCGTTTACAATTGCACCATTTTGTGTCAATGCAAAGGGATCCGTTCCCATTGACTTACATTGTAAGTCAGGACGGATACGTTTGGCTCCGCAAGGCCATGCAGACACAAAAACGCTGCTTGCAGCATTTTGGGGTCCGCCTCCAAAACGGAACGGGAGGCCGTACGGAGCCGAACGAATGCATTCTGAATGGATCCGCATCCATTCAGAATGCATTGGGGTTAAACTGATGCATTTGGGGCTGCTTGTGAGAGCCTTGAAACGGATCTCACAAGCGGATCCCCAAACACAAGTGTGAACGTAGCCTAAACATTAAGTCCCATGTACAGTACAGACCAAAAGTTTGGACACACCTTCTCATTCAAAGAGTTTTTCTTGACTATGAAATTGTAGATTCACACTGAAGGCATCAAAACTATGAATTAACACATGTGGAATTATATACATAACAAAAAAGTGTGAAACAACTGAAAATATGTCATATTCTAGATTCTTCAAAGAAGCCACCTTTTGCTTTGATTACTGCTTTGCACACTCTTGGCATTCTCTTGATGAGCTTCAAGAGATAGTCACCTGAAATGGTCTTCCAACAGTCTTGAAGGAGTTCCCAGAGATGCTTAGCACTTGTTGGCCCTTTTGCCTTCACTCTGCAGTCCAGCTCACCCCAAACCATCTCGATTGGGTTCAGGTCCGGTCACTGTGGAGGCCAGGTCATCTGGCGCAGCACCCTATCACTCTCCTTCATGGTCAAATAGCCCTTACACAGCCTGGAGGTGTGTTTGGGGTCATTGTCCTGTTGAAAAATAAATGATGGTCCAACTAAATGCAAACCGGATGCAGGGCCGGTGCAAGGATTTTTGCCAACACAAGCAAAGCTACATTTTGGCGCCCCCCCCCCCCCCCTCGCAGCTCACCTGGCCCTGGTCCCGTCTGCAGCAGCTAGCTTCTCCTCTGTGTGGTCCTGGTATCTCTCTGCTTCAGACAATCGCTGGTTTGAGAACCGTATTTTTCGTCCTCTAAGACGCACCGGCCCATAAGACGCACCTAGGTTTTAGAGGAGGATAATAGGAAAAAATTTATTTTCCATTGCACCTCAGGTCAGACCAGCAATCAGACCCCCAATGCCTCAGATCAGCCCCCCCATGTCAGCCATCATGTTCCCATGTCAGCCATCATGCCCCTATGTCAGCCATCATGCCTGCCATCAATCATGCCCCCCCCCCATGTCAGCCATCAGCGTAAAAAAATAAAAAAATAAAACTTACCTCTCCTGCTCCTGGACGCCACCGCTCCTCACCACCAGCGCTCTCTCTCTCTTCTTCTTGGTTCTCTTCTGTCAGCTGTGAAGGCTCCGCAGAGTGAGGTCACATGGTGCACAGCCCTTTACAGCAGACAGCAGAGCGGAGGACCAGGAAGCCATGAGTACAGATCCTTCACCGCTTCCCGGTCCTCCGGTACTAATGAAGTGCTTCCAAAATGGTAGCGCTTCATTAGTATTCACCCCATAAGACCCAGGGGTGAAAAATACAGGGTATAAAAAAAAAGTTTCATTTTTTTCCGCCCCCCCCCCCCCCCCCCCCGTCTCTGCGCCCTAAGGCAGCCGCTTGGTCTGCCTTATTATAGCACCGGCCCTGACCGCATGGAATAGCATGCCGCTGCAAGATGCTGTGGTAGCCATGCTGGTTCAGTATGCCTTCAATTTTGAATAAATCCCCAACAGTGTCACCAGAAAAGCACCCCCACACCATCACACCTCCTCCTCCATGCTTTACGGTAGGAACCAGGCATGTAGAGTCCACCCGTTCACCTTTTCTGCATCGCACAAAGACACAGTGGTTGGAACCAAAGATCTCAAATTTGGACTCATCAGACCAAAGCACATATTTCCACTGGTCTAATGTCGTTTCCTTGTGTTCTTTAGCCCAAACAAGTCTCTTCTGCTTGTTGCCTGTCCTTAGCAATGGTTTCCTAGCAGATATTCTACCATGAAGGCCTGATTCACACAGTCTCCTCTTAACAGTTGTTCTAGAGATGCTAGAACTCTGTGTCGCATTGACCTGGTTTCTAATCTGAGCTGCTGTTAACCTGCGATTTCTGAGGCTGGTGACTCGGATGAACTTATCCTCCGCAGCAGAGGTGACTCTTGGTCTTCCTTTCCTGGGGCGGTCCGCATGTCAGCCAGTTTCTTTGTAGCGCTTGATGGTTTTTGTGACTGCACTTGGGGACACTTTCAAAGTTTTCCCAATTTTTCATACTGACTGACCTTCATTTCTTAATGTAATGATGGCCACTTGTTTTTCTTTACTTTTTTCTTGCCATAATACAAATTCTAACAGTCTATTCAGTAGGACTATCAGCTGTGTATCCACCTGACTTCTCCACAACGCAACTGATGGTCCCAACCCCATTTATAAGGCAAGAAGTCCCACTTATTAAACCTGACAGGGCACACCTGTGAAGTGAAAACCATTTCAGGTGACTATCTCTTGAAGCTCATCAAGAGAATGCCAAGAGTGTGCAAAGCAGTAATCAAAGCAAAAGGTGGCTACTTTGAAGAACCTAGAATATGACATATTTTCAGTTGTTTCACACTTTTTTGCTATGTATATAATTCCACAATTCATAGTTTTGATGCCTTCAGTGTGAATCTACAATTTTCATAGTCATGAAAATAAATAAACTCTTTGAATGAGAAGGTGTGTCCAAACTTTTGGTCTGTACTGTATATAAACATCATTCCCCCCCCCCCCACCATCCACTTTCCACATACAGTCCCATTTAACTAACATCACTCTCTTCCCCAGCCACCTCAAGCACACAGTTCCATGTCAATAACATCCCTCCCTTCAGCCCTAACATACATCCCAGTTAAATAACTACAACTCCCAGCATCTGCCTCTCCCTTCACTTACCTCTCCTCATGTACAGACATTACCATTAGGCTCCTTCTCCTCTTCACTCCGGTCAAATCCTGCACTGGTCACATGATGGTGACATCATCCAGGTCATCCTATCACAGCCTGTTTTGCTGATCACTTGACCTGTGATGTCACCGCAGGTCCTTCACCTCTTCCCAGTGTATTAGATTCAATTGTATTGCCGTTCTGTGTATGGCAATACAGTTGCATCTAGCAGGCAGCCCGGACATTCGGGGCATAGGACAAAACATCCGGGGCCCAGGCCCCGAATGTTTTAACCTAGCAACGCCCCTGGAGGCTATGTAGATGGAGTCATCAACAGCTGGTCACATATGAATATATGCCCACCAGTTGTGTCCGAAAGCAGCACTGGTTGTTCCGTATTTGTACCCAAACACGGAATCCAACCGTGCCAGCCACTCCCCACCTCACAGGTAATATGTGTCAGAGCTGTGAGAATGGAAATATTGATCCAGTCCAAATTATAACATTAAGACAGTATTCCAAAGTACCCTCTCACAACTCCAATTAAAGGAACTAACGAGGGGTGTCCTGAGCTCCCAGGTTTGGCGCATAAGGACCACAAGTCCACGTGTATTTGTGGGACCAGATTTTCTCGCTAACCGACTCCTCAAAATGAGCCCCAAAAGGACTGACGCCGCAAAAACAAGAATCCTTATGGATCCCCGCCAAAACCGCGGATGCCTTAGTTAACTGGAGAGAAGTTACCGCTGGCAACGGGGGTTAGGGGCAACCGCGGGCAACCTATCCAGCAAAGATTTTAACAAAGACTCTAAACCCGCATTGAGGCCTCCCGCTCCCACATATTGGTACTCACCAGTTGCCAGGACCGCCAGCGGCGCCACTGCAGGTACAGGCACAGCATCCCTGTGTACTGCCACAGAAGCCAGGCTGGGAGCCCTGGAAACATCACTGGCCACCAGTTGTCCACATCCGGATCACGGTGTCTGCACAGACTCTTCCGAGGCGTCCGAGGACCCATCCGAAGATGGCGGCGAACGCCACCTGGAAGATCTAGACCGCCTGCTGTACCGGGAGGACCTTGAACGATGACTGGAACGCCGCCTCCTGTGGCCACACCGTACCCGTCTCCTGCCCTCTCTGGAGGGAGTGGGGGACAAAGATCTCTCCCTGTGTCTGTAGGATCTGCCCGGAGAGGCAGCAGTGGCAAGTGCAGAATGTGGTTGGGGAAGGGGGGCTAACGCAGGGCTCCCAAAAGAAGCCCCAACAGCAGCAGACATCCCTACAGGAGGGGGAGCAGCACCCTCAGCCGACCCTCCTACTATAGGGGGAGGGAGGGAAGTCACATCAGCAGGGGGGGGCAAGACAGATTGAGATGGTGGGGGGGTAAGGGGGCGGTCATCAGCCGCCACATCGTTACTACTATTCACCCCCATAATGGCCGCTAAGCTCGCCTGCCACACCGGGACATGTGAAGGCAGCGACGCAGAGGGAGGAAGGGGCGGGGCCAATGCGCGGCCTACTTCCAGCGCCGACCCCCGCACCGGCTGACACACCGGGGGAAGCATAGCGCAATCGGGGCAGCGGGGCGGCGACTTTGGGCCGACTGCCGCGCACCCCGAGATACACTGGGGAAGCACTCCCCTTGCGGCATCTCCGGTGAACCCAGGGGACCAGACACAGGAGGGGCAGCAGATGAGGAAGGATCAAAGCTGCGCAGAAAGGAGCGCAGCCATCCTTCCCCCTCCGCATGAAAATGCGCCAGGAGCGATGCGCGCAGCGCATCGTCACCCGTGGACATCATGAAGGGACCAGCCAGCGGTAAGTACTCACCAACTCGGCTTACCCTGGCAAGAGGAAGTCCCTAAGGCGATCCTCCCCTATACATGCCCTCCTATATTCCCCCCCCCCCTCCTGCTCTCTCACTCACTCCTTACTCCACCCTCCACACATCCTACTCCTTTTAACCCCTTCTAATCTTCCCTCCTCACCACTAAAAGGGGGGGGGGGGCTATTCTTTAACCACCTCCCGACCGCCTAATGCACCGATGCGTCCGGGAGGTGGTTGATTTGTTCCTCCTGGACGCATCGGCGCGTCATCTCGCGAGACGCGAGATTTCGTCACAGCCGGCCCGCGCATGCGCATCGCGGGCCGGCATTTCGTAGCAAAGTATTTCGTCAGCAACCTGCCGGCCACGATCATTGGCTGGCAGGTTGCTGATTTTTAAAAAAACAATCAGCAGCCAGATAACCCATCATATTAGTAAATATGATGGGGTTATATGGCTGCTGTGCTCCTCTGCTCCTTCTTTTGGTCGGTTGGTTCCAGCAGAGGAGCAGAGGAGCACACATCACTGTGAGTACCCACTACACCACACTTAGCCCCCAGATCACCCCTATTAACCCTTTGATCACCCCTTTGATCGCCCCTGTCAATCACTAGTGAAAGGAAAAAAGTGATCAGTGCAAACTGTCATTTTTTTTTTTCACTGGTATTGACCGCTAGGTTTTAGGTATAGTTTAGGCCCCTTGGTTAGGTAGTTTAGGGATCAGTTAGCGCCCAGCCCACCGCACCGCAGTCCGTTATTCGCTGATTAGCGTATCGCTAATCAGCATTTGTACTTTTATAGTATCTGGAAGTGATCAAAACTGATCACGGTCAGATCTATAATTGTATTAGTGTCACTTTAGTTCTCCCTCCACCCAAAACGCAGTGTTTGCCCGATCAGGCCTGATCGGTCGCCCACACGTGCGTTCGCCCACGCCCGCCCCACCGCAGTGACAAAAAAAATGTTTTTTTTTTGATCGCTGCACATTCACTTTACACGCACTGCGGCGATAAAAAAATCAGTTTTGATATTTTTTATCAACCGCAGCGGCCTCCGGTACTTCGCTAGCCTCCCATTTGTAAGACAGGCTTGCTTTTTTTTTTCTTGGGTAGTCTCAGGGAATACCCCTAAATTTAGTTGCCCAAATGTCAAACAGGGGGTATTCTTCTGAAGAGGCCTACAGGCTTCTGACCCAGTCGGATGAGGAGTGGGAACCCTCATCTGATGAATCTAGCGGGTCAGAATACGAACCTGTAGAAAGCAGTGGCTCTCTGACCCAAAGTTCGGACGAGGAGGCTGAGGTAGCTGATAGCACCAGGCGTACCCGGCCCCGTGTCGCTAGACCGCAGGTTGCGCAAGATCCGCTTCAAGAGCAGCAGAGTGGGGCTGGTGCTGTCGGATTACGTGGTGAGGCATACACCAGCAGCCCAGCCCTTCCTGGACCTAGTACCAGCACTGCCGTAGAACATGGTGAAGTAGCGAGCACCAGAAGGGCAGTTGAAGCTGGTACGGTGGCACGTGCAGTAGTGACCCCGTCGCAGCCACCGCAAAGACGTGCCCGTAGAGCCCCTAGAATCCCAGAGGTGCTGGCAAACCCTGATTGGCAGTCCCCAACTTCAGCCGCACCTGTAGTTCCCCCTTTCACCGCCCAGTCTGGAGTTCGGGTTGAGACAGCTCAGATCGGTTCGGCCCTGGGATTTTTTGAGCTGTTCTTGACTGCGGAGCTCTTAGACTTAGTTGTGGCAGAGACAAACCGGTATGCCACACAATTTATAACCGCTAACCCGGGAAGCTTTTATGCCCAGCCTTTCCGGTGGAAACCAGTCCAAGTTTCCGAAATTAAAACTTTTTTGGGCCTCCTCCTCAACATGGGTCTAACTAAAAAGCATGAATTACGGTCATATTGGTCCACGAACCCAATTCATCACATGCCCATGTTCTCTGCTGCTATGTCCAGGACACGATTTGAGACCATCCTGCGTTTCCTGCACTTTAGTGATAACAGCACCTCCCGTCCCAGAGGCCACCCTGCTTTTGACCACAAAATTCGGCCCCTCATAGACCATTTCAACCTGAAATTTGCAGATATGTATACCCCAGAGCAAAACATCTGCGTAGACGAGTCCCTTATACATTTTACCGGGCGCCTTGGCTTCAAACAATACATCCCAAGCAAGCGCGCCCGGTATGGGGTCAAATTGTATAAGCTCTGTGAAAGGGTCACAGGCTATACACACAAATTTCGTGTCTATGAGGGAAAAGATCAGACCCTGGAGCCGGTCGGTTGCCCTGACTACCTGGGGAGCAGTGGGAAGACAGTTTGGGACTTGGTGTCACCCTTATTCGGCAAGGGGTACCATCTTTATGTGGACAATTTTTACACAAGTGTGGCCCTCTTTAGGCATTTGTTTCTAGAACGGATTGGCGCCTGTGGTACCGCGCGAACTAGTCGCGCGGGCTTCCCCCAACGGCTCGTTAGCACCCGTCTTGCAAGGGGGCAGAGGGCCGCACTGTGTAACGAAGAACTGCTCGCGGTGAAATGGAGAGACAAGCGTGACGTTTACATGCTCTCCTCCATTCACGCAGACACGACAATCCAAATTGAGCGAGCAACCCGTGTCATTGAAAAGCCCCTCTCAGTCCACGACTATAACCTTCACATGGGAGGGGTGGACTTCAATGACCAGATGTTGTCTCCGTATTTAGTTTCCCGCAGAACCAGACGCTGGTATAAGAAGGTGTCTGTATATTTAATTCAATTGGCTCTGTATAATAGTTTTGTTCTCTACAGTAAGGCTGGGAGAACTGGATCCTTCCTCAAATTTCAGGAAGAGATCATCGAGAACCTCCTGTACCCAGGAGGTTCCGTGGCCCCATCCACCAGTGTAGTTAGCCGTCTACACGAGCGACATTTCCCCAATGTCGTTGCTGGTACCTCAACCCACCCGTCACCCCGAAAAAGATGTCGTGTCTGTAGCAGGAGTGGAATATGGCGTGACACCCGCTATTTCTGTCCTGACTGTCCTGACCACCCTGCCCTATGCTTAGGGGAGTGTTTCCGGAAGTACCACACACAGGTACACCTAGCATAGGGATCATCTCACCAGGACAGGCACACAGGGCTATTAGGGCCCATTCACTCACTGCTGCTGCAAACGTCTCCTTTCACCTGGGACAAAGTGCATAACGCACTTCGCCACATCTTTGGGCGATTTGCGCTTTGCACATTGACCCATGGGAAGGAGAGGTTTGTTCTATAAAGGTAAAAAACAAAAACAAAAAAAAAACACCAGTAAGCAAACACGTTAATGTTTAGTTCAAAAAGTTAAAGTTTACATATTCTGTTCCAAAGTTAATAAAATTATTGCGTTGCGGCCTGGTTTTTTCTTTTTTTTTTTTTTCTTTTTTTATCTTCCAGGTGAACCAACCGATCTACTAGCTGCAGCACTGATGTGCATTCTGACAGAAGCATTGCGCTGCTGTCAGATTACACGCAAGTCGGTGTATGCGGCGCTGCAAGACGAGATTTTCTCCTCTGCAGTAACAGATACGTTTGCCGAGGCATACGAGCTGAGGAGGAGGCGGCATTCCTATGCTTTGGCAAACACTTTGTATATATATATAAAAAAATAAAAAATCCCGGCAATGATTTATTCATCCACATCGATTGATGTGAATGGAGAAATCTGGTTTGCCAGGGCATACGAGCTAAGTGGGTATGGATGTTGGGCGGAGCTCCTATGTCCTGGCAGACGCCTTTCCCCTCCTTTTTTTTTTTTGGCAGAGATTTTTTCATCCACATTGATCGATGCGAATGAAGAAATCTGTGCCGTTCATTTTTTTCATTCAGCCCAGAGGTGGAATGGAAAAAAAAATCTCATTACCTGTATGCTCAATATAAGGAGAATAGCAGAAACTCCTAATGCTGGCCATACATGTAATGATTGCGGAGACCCTCAAATGCCAGGGCAGTACAAACACCCCACAACTGACCCCGTTTTGGAAAGAAGACGCCCCAAGGTATTTGCTGAGGGGCATATTGAGTCCATGAAAGATTTAAATTTTTGTCCTAAGTTAGCGGAAAGTGAGACTTTGTGAGAAAAAACAAACAAAAAAATAAATTTCCGCTAACTTATGCGAAAAAAAAAAAATTTCTATGAACTTGCCAGGCCCCTCATTGGATACCTTGGGGTGTCTTCTTTCCAAAGTGGGGTCACATGTGGGGTATTTATACTGCCCTGGCATGTTAGGGGCCCTAAAGCGTGAGAAGAAGTCTGGGATCCAAATGTCTAAAAATGCCCTCCTAAAAGGAATTTGCGTATCTAGGCTGCAAAAAAGTGTCACACATCTGGTATCGCCGTACTCAGGAGAAGTTGGGCAATGTGTTTTGGGGTGTCATTTTACATATACCCATGCTGGGTGAGAAAAATATCTTGGTCAAATGCCAACTTTGTATAAAAAAATGGGAAAAGTTGTCTTTTGCCAAGATATTTCTCTCACCCAGCATGGGTATATGTAAAATGACACCCCAAAACACATTCCCAAACTTCTCCTGAGTACGGCGATACCAGATGTGTGACACTTTTTTGATGCCAAGGTGGGCAAAGGGGCACATATTCCAAAGTGCACCTTTCGGATTTCACCGGTCATTTTTTACAGATTTTGATTGCAAAGTACTTCTCACACATATGGGCCCCTAAATTGCCAGGGCAGTATAACTACGCCACAAGTGACCCCATTTTGGAATTAAGACACCCCAAGGTATTCCGTGAGGGGCATGACGAGTTCCTAGAATTTTTTTTTTTTTCGCAAGTTAGTGGAATATGAGACTTTGTAAGGAAAAAAGAGAAAAAAAAATAAATCATCATTTTCCGCTAACTTGTGACAAAAAAAAAAAAAATTCTAGGAACTCGCAGTGCCCCTCACGGAATACCTTGGGGTGTCTTATTTCCAAAATGGGGTCACTTGTGGCGTAGTTATACTGCCCTGGCAATTTAGGGGCCCAAATGTGTGAGAAGTACCTTGCAATCAAAATGTGTAAAAAATGGCCTGCGAAACCCGAAAGGTGCACTTTGGAATATGTGCCCCTTTGCCCACCTTGGCAGCAAAAAAGTGTGACACATCTGGTATCGCCGTACTCAGGAGAAGTTGGGGAATGTGTTTTGGGGTGTCATTTTACATATACCCATGCTGGGTGAGAAAAATATCTTGGTCAAATGCCAACTTTGTATAAAAAAATGGAAAAAGTTGTATTTTGCCAAGATATTTATCTCACCCAGCATGGGTATATGTAAAATGACACCCCAAAACACATTCCCCAACTTCTCCTGAGTACGGCGATACCACATGTGTCACACTTTTTTGCTGCCAAGGTGGGCAAAGGGGCACATATTCCAAAGTGCACCTTTCGGATTTCACCGTTCATTTTTTACACATGCCAGGGCAGTATAACTACGCCACAAGTGACCCCATTTTGGAAAGAAGACACCCCAAGGTATTCTGTGAGGGGCATGGTGAGTTCCTAGAATTTTTTTTTTTTTGTCGCAAGTTAGTGGAATATGAGACTTTGTAAGAAAAAAATAAAATAAAAAAATCATCATCATTTTCCGCTAACTTGTGACAAAAAATAAAAAGTTCTATGAACTCACTATGCCCATCAGCGAATACCTTAGGGTGTCTACTTTCCGAAATGGGGTCATTTGTGGGGGTTTTCTACTGTCTGGGCATTGTAGAACCTCAGGATTCATGACAGGTGCTCAGAAAGTCAGAGCTGTTTCAAAAAGCGGAAATTCACATTTTTGTACCATAGTGTGTAAACGCTATAACTTTTACCCAAACCATTTTTTTTTTTTGCCCAAACATTTGTTTTTAATCAAAGACATGTAGAACAATAAATTTGGTGAAAAATTTATATATGGATGTCGTTTTTTTTACAAAATTTTACAGCTGAAAGTGAAAAATGACATTTTTTTGCAAAAAAATCGTTACATTTTGATTAATAACAAAAAAAGTAAAAATGTCAGCAGCAATAAAATACCACCAAATGAAAGCTCTATTAGTGAGAAGAAAAGGAGGTAAAATTCATTTGGGTGGTAAGTTGCATGACCGAGCGATAAACGGTGAAAGTAGTGTAGTGCCGAAGTGTAAAAAGTGCTCTGGTCATGAAGGGGGTTTCAGCTAGCGGGGCTGAAGTGGTTAAAAGCCTCCGGACCGCCTAACGCAGGATTGCGTTCTGGCGGCGGTCGATCTCTTATGCCTTTAAGGCGCCGGCGCGTCATCTCGCGAGACGCGAGATTTCCTGTGAACGCGCGCACACAAGAGAGCTGTAGATTCAATTTTTTTAACCCTTGAACGGTATATCAGATGCTGTTTTGTTAACAGCATCTGATATACCTGCTACCTGGTCCTCTAGTGGTCCCTTTTGCTTGAATCGACCACCAGAGGACACAGGCAGCTCTGTAAGTAGCACCAAACACCACTACACTACACCCCCCACCCCCTGTCACTTATTAACCCCTTATAACCCCTGATCACCCAATATAGACTCCCTGATCACCCCCTGTCATTGATCACCCTCCTGTAAGTCTCCATTCAGACATCTGTATGTGTTTTGTGATCCGCAAAACACGGACACGGCGGATCCGCAAAACACGGACACCGGCAATGTGCTTTCCGCATTTTGCGGATCCGCACATTGCCAGATCTATATAGAAAATGCCTTTTCTTGTCCGCAATTGTGGACAAGAATAGGACATGTTCTATAGGCTCTACAAAAAACGCAGTGTTCGCCCGATCAGGCCTGATCTTGTGCGCACACTTGCGTTCAGTCCGCCCCACTGCAGTTACAGAAATTAATTTTTTTCTGATCACTGCAAAAACACCGTAAAATCGCTTCAGCGCTATAAAAAGATCACTTTTGAGGGGCATGGCGAGTTCATAGAAGAAATTTTT
Organism: Bufo gargarizans; assembly: GCF_014858855.1. NCBI lineage: Eukaryota > Metazoa > Chordata > Amphibia > Anura > Bufonidae > Bufo > Bufo gargarizans. Next base: position 496,744,509 of record NC_058080.1, on the reverse strand, counting down.
TTGGGGCACAAATTAGCGGAAATTGTTTTTTTTTCTTACAAAGTCTCATATTCCACTAACTTGTGACAAAAAATAAAATCTCACATAAACTCACCATACCCCTCACGGAATCCAAATGCGTAAATTTTTTTTGACATTTATATTCCAGATTTCTTCTCACGCTTTAAGGCCCCTAAAATGCCAGGGCAGTATAAATACCCCACAAGTGACCCCATTTTGGAAAGAAGACACCCCAAGGTATTCCGTCAGGGGCTTGGCGAGTTCCTAGAATATTTTTGTTTTTGGCACAAGTTAGTGGAAAATGATAAAAAAAATTCTCTTACACAATCATTTTCCCCTAACTAGTGCCAAAAAAAAATATTCTAGGAACTCGCCATGCCCCTCACGGAATACCTTGGGATGTCTTCTTTCCAAAATGGGGTCACATGTGGGGTATTTATACTGTCCTGGCATTTTAGGGGCCTTAAAGCGTGAGAAGAAATCTGGAATATAAATGTCAAAAAAAATTTACGCATATCCGCATATAAGGAGATACGGTCTTGTGATCCTAGCGTACCAAATCCTTTAACCTGATCGTCCTGCCTGATGGCCATCGCAAGGGGTTCGATATAAATATCGAATAACAAGGGGGATAGTGGACAGCCCTGCCGCGTGCCTCTATTTAAATCAATACTACTACTCAGGATTCCATTAAGACTCAATTTTGCCCTTGGAGATCTATACAATAACTTGAGAGTACCTATAAACTTTTCCCCAAAGCCCATCCTTGCCAGGACCTTCCAGAGGAAGCGCCACTCCACCCTGTCAAAGGCCTTGGAGGCATCCAATGACAGGATGGAGCGAGCAGTCCCCCCAGGGGCCTGAATATTAGAAAAGAGCCGATGTAAATTATGATGTGTGCCCTTGTTTTGAATAAAGCCACTCTGATCCGGATGGACAATAGAGGAAATGACCCTAGAAAGCCTTGTAGCCAGGACCCTCGCAAGAAGCTTTACATCTGCATTAAGCAGTGAGATTGGTCTATAAGATTCTAGATCTAAAGGGTCCTTGCCTTTTTTTGGAATTAATGTTATTACAGCTTCCATCATTGAATCTGGCAACTTCCCATCCTCCATTGATTCAGAAAAGACTTCCAACAGTCTAGGGAGAATACAGTCCCCATATTTACTATAGAATTCATATGGGAGTCCATCTGAACCAGGAGTGGAGTTGGCTGAGCATAATTTAATAGCTCCCTCAAGTTCCTGAATTGAGACCTCTAGTTCAAGTGCTTTCTTTTGCACCTCAGTAATAGTTGGAAAGACGATCCCGTCAAGATAGAAATCTATCTTATCATCTGTGATCTTGGATTCAGCTTTATACAAATCAAGGAAATAGTCAACGAAGGCCTTCTCTACCGGACCCTGTCTAGTGACCATCCTACCATCAATCAGTCGAACCTTATCTATATATTTTTTAGATTGTTGGCTTGAGATTACTCTGGACAAAAATTTACCAGGTCGCCCTGACTCCGTAAAGTATTTTTGCCCTTTAAAAAAAAGGCTCTGTTGGGCCTTGTCCAATAAAAAATTCGAGTATATTTGTGTGGCTCTTTGCATATTTTCCCTATTCTCCTCCGTCTTATTCATATAAAAGGATTCTGTCGCCAGTGATGCACGTTATTCTAGTTCTTTCTGTTTTTTCCCGTACTCCTTTCTGAGGTTCGCGATGTTACTAACCATCAATCCCCTCATATACGCCTTGAAAGTATCCCATACCACTTGAATTTTTGCTGAGCCATAGTTATTATCCCAAAATCGGCCAATTTCATTTTGGATTATTTCATGTGTCTTTATAACTGATAGCCAATAAGGATTTAGTCTAAAAGGAGGTTTTTGTGTGTATCTTTCCTGAGATGAGCAGAGTTCAAGTAGTAACGGAGAATGATCCGATATTGACCTCGTTTCATATTTCATTCGCTTTACCAGTTTCACATCGATTTACCTGCTTTACTAAAACATGAAAAAAAACTTTTCCCCTGTCCTAGATATTCCCAAACATCTTCAAAACCAGCCTCCAGGCAAAACCGTGACAGGGGAGACCCCTGAACCGGACTATCACTCCTGACACTCGTAGAGACCCTATCACGTAGAGGATCAATGACACAGTTGAAATCACCAATAATCAGTGTTGGACACTCTGGCCATTTATCCATAAATAATACCAAAGAATTAAGAACCGAAAAGGAAAATGGCGGTGGAATATAGACAAAGGCCAAAATACATATCTTCCCCCTTAACCTACAATATAAAAAGATAAATCTCCCCTGATGGTCAACAGAGGATGCCTCACAAACGAAATCAATAAGTCTATGTATCAAGACAGTAACACCTCTCGAGTAATTGGAGAAAGTAGAATGATACGTGTGCGCAGCCCATCCCCTGTCGACCACCCTAGAGGTCTCTTCAGTGAGATGGGTCTCTAACAAGCATACTATTGCTGGTAAGTGGACCTGAGTCAAGTCAAAAACCGCTTGTCTTTTTCCTCTATCCCCCAAACCGCGTATATTCCAAGCAATAATTCTAGTCAACATTATCAACAGCGGTTAAATGGGAAAAAAATAAAAAAATAAAAAAAATATAATTTGACGCACCACAGCCCAACCCCAACCCCCCAACCCCCCAACCCCCAACCCCCCAACCCCCAACCCCCAACCCCCCAACCCCCCAACCCCCCGTACAGGTAATCCACCACATTGTAGTAGATTTCTCTCCTATGACCATCCCTCCCACACTCCCCCCACTCGGCCACCCCTATTAGGAAGCGAAGAGAAAGAAATTTAGGGGTATAGGCCCCTTATAACAATTATTGTTCCCACCACATCCTAAACAATTAAATCATAGATTATTTCGTTCAAGCCAATCCACGGCTTCTTCCGAGGTGTCAAAAAATAGAATTTTGTCATTGAAAATAATCCGCAATTTTGCTGGGAACATAAGAGAATATTTAATATCCCTTTCTCTTAGCCTCTTTTTGACAGTCATAAATGTGAGTCTCTTTTCTTGTATGTCTTTTGAGAAATCTGGAAAAAAGGCCAATCTATTACCATTATATACAACCGGTGAACATTCCCTCGCCCTTCTCAAAAGGATATCTTTATCCCCTGTGGCCAGTAACTTAACAAGAAATGTCCGAGGTTGTCTCCCTGGAATTGGTTTACCCCCTGGGACCCGATGAGCTCTTTCTATCATAAAAAAAGGGGAAAACGAATCTTTCCCAAAATTCTCAAAAATTAACTTCTGTATAAATTGGGTTGAGTTCTTCTCTTCCGCACCCTCTGGAATCCCTATTATTCTCACGTTATATCTTTGTGACCTATCCTCAAGGTCCACCACCTTTTTCTTCAGAAGGTTACACTCTAGTTTAAGTGTGGAGACTTCAGTGTTTATTTTTTTGGATTCATTCTGTATCAGGGCAACGGAGCTCTCGAGGTTTTTAACTCTGTCTCGCATTTTTGACAAATCATCTTTTATTAGTCCCACATCAACTTGGATAAACCCAAGTTGGGTTGTAACAGCCTGTATTAAATCCCCATTTTGTTTGACCGCTAGCAGTATTTCTTCTAACGGAGAGGAGTTGTCATTAGGGATAACTTCCCCCATTATACCGTCTTCCTCTTCGGGGTATCTGGAGGCTTTTTGTGGTTCTATCTCGGTCACCTCTGAATCGTCGTTTTTTTTGGTGACAAGTTCCTTTTGTCCGCCCCTCGTATTAACCCTCGGAGACCTCAAGAACTGGTCTATTTTTGTTGTTTCAAAAGTTTTGGACCCCAATTTCTGACTTGAGAGGTCAACCGAGCGCCTACTAGCTTTTGGAGCCATACCCTGTTCCTGTATTCTTTTTCTTCTTTTTTTTTCCTTTCCTTTTCCCTTCTTTTTCTTCTCCTCCTTTTCCTCCCCCTTTTTTTTTTTTTTCCGCCTCTTTCTCTCCTTTTATATTTGTATCTCTTCTTTTTCTTTTTTTTTTTTTTTTTTTTCCTCTCCTTTCTTCTTTGTTCTCCTTTTCTTTTCCTTTCCCTTTTTTACTCCTTCTCCCTCTTTCCCCCCTTCCTTTTTTTCTTTTTTTATTTTGTGTTCCTTTCCCCCTTTTTTTTTTTTTTCTCTTCTTTATGCTCTTTCTCCCCTTTTTCTCTCTTTTTCCACTTTCCACCTTATACTTTATAGTTTACTCCTTTTATATTTGTAGCCACCTCACTTTTTTCCTCAGAAATGAAGATGGGTAACAGTAAGCCTTAAATGTGTTTTAAGATGGTAAAGTAGTTTTAGTTAATAAGTATCATCCAAGGGAGAAGACATATGGGAGACAAAAGAGGGGGGACAAAAAAAAAAAGGAACAATCTCACCGGTTTTCAACCTTCCCCGACCATCCCAGGATTGGAAAGTCCTGAGACGCACCAGCAGCAAAAACGAAGAAATCACAATCTCCAACAGCCTGTCAAAGTAAAATTTGTAAGGTTGATCCCAGCAGTGCCAAGGAGGAGGGGAGGATGATCAACGAAATCTAGAGGCACGAGGAGGGGTTCGGATATATCAAGGAGATCATACAAGCCCCCTGAAGAATCCTCCAGCAGCCCGTCAATCTCCACACAGGATTAGTCACAATCACAGGGAGGTTAGTCACAACGGTAACAAGGAGGAGGGGAAATAAATCGGTAAGAACTGAAGACACGAGGGAGAGGTCAGATGTATGTCGGACGATCAGCAGAAGTCCCAAATGAATCTCAACAACCCGTCCTGCGGTCCATCAGCCAGGAGAAACACAGCAGGGCTTATCAAAGACATGTAGAACAATAAATTTAGAGATAAATTTATATAGAAATGTAGTTTTATTTGAAAAAATTTACAACCTAAAGTGAAAAATTTCATTTTTTTGCAAAGATTTTGGTAAATTTCAATTAATATAAAAAAAATTAAAATGTCAGCAGCAATGAAATACCACCAAATGAAAGCTCTATTAGTGAGAAGAAAAGGAGGTAAAATTCATTTGGGTGGTAAGTTGTATGACCGAGCAATAAACCTTGAAAGTAGTGTAGTGCAGAATTGTAAAAAGTGGTCTGGTCATTAACCGCCTCCGGACCGCCTAACGCAGGATCGCGGTCCGGAGGTGGCAGCGCTGCGCACAGTTACGCATATACGCGTCATCTTGCGGGACGCGAGATGATGCGCTTAGCCGGCCCGCGCATGCGCATCGCGGGCCGGCAAAAGTTAGAGGGGGGGGTCACGTCACCATCCTGCCAGCCAATGATCGTTGCTGCCAGGCTGGCGATTTTTAAAATCTCCATTCAGAAGCCAGCTAACACATCATGTTTGTAAATATGATGTGTTAAATGGCTTCCCTGCTCCTCTGCTGGTCCGTTTCGTCGGTTGGTCTCAGCAGAGGAGCAGGCATCACAGTGAGTAGTACCAAACACTACACTTAGCCCCAGATCACCCCCCTGCACCCCAATTAACCCCTTGATCACCCCTTCATGCCCCTGTCAATCACTAGTGAAAGTGAAAAAAGTGATCAGTGTAAACTGTCACTTTTTTTTTTTCACTGGTATTGACTGTTGTGTGTTGCCCCTTGGTTAGGTAGTTTAGCGATCGGTTAGCGCCCAGCCCACCGCACCTCAGTCACTTATTGGCTGATTAGCGTATCGCTAATCAGCTTTTGTACTTTTATAGTATCTGTAAGTGATCAAAACTGATCACAGTCAGATCTATAATAGTATTAGTGTCACCTTAGTTCGCCCTCCACCCAAAACGCAGTGTTTGCCCGATCAGGCCTGATCGGTCGCCCACACGTGCGTTCGCCCACGCCCGCCCCGCCGCAGTGACAAAAAAAATTTTTTTTTGATCACTGCACATTCACTTTACAAGCGCTGCGGCGATAAAAAAAATCTGTTTTGATATTTTTTTATCAACCGCAGCAGGCCTCCGGTACTTCGCTAGCCTCCCATTTGTAAGACAGGCTTGCTTTTTTTCTTGGGTAGTCTCAGGGAATACCCCTAAATTTAGTTGCCCAAATGTCAAACAGGGGGTATTCTTCTGAAGAGGCCTACAGGCTTCTGACCCAGTCGGATGAGGAATGGGAACCCTCATCTGACGAATCTAGCGGGTCAGAATATGAACCTGTAGAAAGCAGTGGCAGTCTGACACAAAGTTCGGACGAGGAGGTTGAGGTCCCTGATAGCCACCAGGCGTACCCGGCTCCGTGTTGCTAGACCACAGGTTGCGCAGGATCCGCTTCAAGGGCAGCAGAGTGGGGCTGGCGCTGTCGGATTACGTGGTGAGGCATACACCAGCAGCGCAGCCCTCCCTGGACCTAGTACCAGCACTGCCGTACAACATGGTGAAGTGGCGAGCACCAGAAGGGCAGTTGAAAGCTGGTACGGTGGCACGTGCATTAGTTACACCGTCGCAGCCACCGCACAGACAGGCCCGTAGACCCCCTAGAATCCCTGAGGTGCTGGCAAATCCTGATTGGCAGTCCCCAACTTCAGCCGCACCATTAGTTCCCCCTTTCACCGCCCAGTCTGGAGTTCGGGTTGAGACAGCTCAGATCGGTTCGGCCCTGGGATTTTTTGAACTGTTCTTGACTGCGGAACTCTTGGACTTAGTTGTGGCAGAGACAAACCGGTATGCCACTCAATTTATATCCGCCAACCCGGGAAGCTTTTATGCCCAGCCTTTCCGGTGGAAACCAGTCCAAGTTTCCGAATTAAAAAAATTTCTGGGCCTTCTCCTCAACATGGGTCTAACCAAAAAGCATGAATTGCGGTCATATTGGTCCACGAACCCAATTCATCACATGCCCATGTTCTCTGCTGCCATGTCCAGGGCACGATTTGAGGCCATCCTGCGTTTCCTGCACTTTAGTGATAACACCACCTCCCGTCCCAGAGGCCACCCAGCTTTTGACCGGCTCCACAAAATTCGGCCCCTCATAGACCACTTCAACCAGAAATTTTCAGATTTGTATACCCCTGAGCAAAACATCTGCGTAGACGAGTCCCTAATACATTTTACCGGGCGCCTTGGCTTCAAACAATACATCCCAAGCAAGCGCGCCCGGTATGGGGTCAAATTGTATAAGCTCTGTGAAAGGGCCACAGGCTATACCCACAAATTTCAGGATCTATGAGGGAAAAGATCAGACCCTGGAGCCGGTCGGTTGCCCTGACTACCTGGGGAGCAGTGGGAAGACAGTCTGGGTCTTGGTGTCACCCTTATTTGGCAAGGGGTACCATCTTTATGTGGACAATTTCTACACAAGTGTGGCCCTCTTCAGGCATTTGTTTCTAGAACAGATTGGCTGCTGTGGCACCATGCAAACTAGTCGCGCGGGCTTCCCCCAACGGCTCGTTACCACCCGTCTTGCAAGGGGGAGAGAGCTGCCTTGTGTAACGAAGAACTGCTCGCGGTGAAATGGAGAGACAAGCGTGACGTTTACATGCTCTCCTCCATTCACGCAAACACGACAATCCAAATTGAGCGAGCAACCAGTCATTGAAAAGCCCCTCTCGGTCCACGACTATAATTTGCTCATGGGAGGGGTGGACTTCAATGACCAGATGTTGTCTCCGTATTTAGTTTCCCGATGCACCAGACCCTGGCATAAGAAGGTGTGTGTATATATTTAATTCAATTGGCTCTGTATAATAGTTTTGTTCTCTACAGTAAGGCTGGGAGAACACGATCCTTCCTCAAATTTCAGGAAGAGATCATCGAGAACCTCCTGTATCCAGGAGGTTCCGTGGCCCCATCCACCAGTGTAGTTAGCCGTCTACACGAGCGACATTTCCCCAGTGTCGTTCCTGGTACCTCAACCCAACCGTCACCCCGAAAAAGATGTTCGTGTCTGTAGCAGGAGTGGAATAAGGCGTGACACCCGCTATTTCTGTCCTGACTGCCCTGACCACCCTGGCCTATGCTTTGGAGAGTGTTTCCAGAAGTACCACACACAGGTACACTTAGCATAGGGATTGCATGTCAGAGAACAGGCACACAGGGCTATTAGGGCCCATTCACACACAGCTGCTGCAAACCTCTCCTTTCACCTGGGACAAAGTGCATAATGCACTTCGCCACATCTTTGGGCGATTTGCGCTTTGCACATTGTCCCATGGGGAAGGAGAGGTTTGTCCTATAAAGGTAAAAAAAAAAAAAAAAAAAAACACCTAGTAAGCAAAAAAGTTAACGTTCAGTTTCAAAAGTTAAATAAAGTTTATATGTTCTGTTCTAAAGTTATTATAAAGTTAATAAAATTTATTGCGTTGCAGGCCTGGTTTTTTCATTTTTGTTTGTTTTTTTACCTTCCAGGTGGACCAACCTGATCGACTAGCTGCAGCACTGATGTGCATTCTGACAGAAGCATTGCGCTGCTGTCAGATTAAACACAAGTCGGTGTATGCGGCGCTGCAAGACGAGATTTCTCCTCTGCAGTAAAAGATACGTTTGCCGAGGCATATGAGCTGAGGAGGTGGCGGTGTTCATATGCTTTGGCAAACACTTTGTATATAAAAAAAAAATAATCCCGGCAATGATTTATTCATCCACATCGATTGATGTGAATGGAGAAATCGTGTTTGCCAGGGCATACGAGCTAAGTGGGTATGGATGTTGGGCGGAGCTCCTATGTCCTGGCAGACGCCTTTCCCCTCCTTTTTTTTTGGCAGAGATTTTTTCATCCACATTGATCGATGCGAATGAAGAAATCTGTGCCGTTCATTTTTTCTTTCAGCCCAGAGGCTGAACGGAAAAAAAAAATCTCATTATCTGTATGCTCAATATAAGGAGAATAGCAGAAACTCCTAATGCTGGCCATGCATGTAATGATTGCGGAGACCCTCAAATGCCAGGGCAGTACAAACACCCCACAAATAACACCATTTTGGAAAGAAGACACCCCAAGGTATTCGCTGAGGGGCATATTGAGTCCATAAAAGATTCAAATTTTGGTCTCAAGTTAGCGGAAAGGGAGATTTTGTGAGAAAAAACTAAAAATAAATCAATTTCCGCTAACTTGTGCCCAAATATTTTTTTTTCTATGAACTCGGCATGCCCCTCATTGAATACCTTGGGGTGTCTTCTTTCCAAAATGGGGTCACATGTAAGGTATTTATACTGCCATGGCTTTTTAGGGGCCCTAAAGCGTGAGATGAAGTCTGGGATCCAAATGTCTAAAAATGCCCTCCTAAAAGGAATTTGGGCCCCTTTGTGCCCCTAGGCTGCAAAAAAAGTGTCACACATGTGGTATCGCCGTACTCAGGAGAAGTTAGGGAATGTGTTTTGGGGTGTCATTTTACATATACCCATGCTGGGTGAGAGAAATATCTTGGTGAAATGCCAACTTTGTATAAAAAAATGGGAAAAGTTGTCTTTTGCTGAGATATTTATCATGGGTATATGTAAAATGACACCCCAAAACACAATCCCCAACTTCTCCTGAGTACGGCGATACCACATGTGTGACACTTTTTTGCAGCCTAGGTGGGCAAAGGGGCCCACATTCCAAAGAGCACCTTTCGGATTTCACAGGCCATTTTTTACAGATTTTGATTTTAAACTACTTCTCACGCATCTGGGCCCCTAAAATGCCAGGGCAGTATAACTACCCCACAAGTGACCCCATTTTGGAAAGAAGACATCCGTAGATATTCCGTGAGGGGCATGGAAAGTTCCTAGAATGTTTTATTTTTTGTCACAAGTTAGCGGAAAAATTATGATTTTTTTTTTCTTACAAACTCTCATATTCCACTAACTTGTGACAAAAAATAAAAACTTCCATGAACTCACTATGCCCATCATGAAATACCTTGGGGTGTCTTCTTTCCAAAATGGGGTCACTTGTGGGGTAGTTATACTACCCTGGCATTTTAGGGGCCCAGATGTGTGAGAAGTAGTTTGAAATCAAAATCTGTAAAAAATGGCCTGTGAAATCAGAAAGGTGCTCTTTGGAATGTGGGCCCATTTGCCCACCTAGGCTGCAAAAAAGTGTCACACATGTGGTATCGCCGTACTCAGGAGAAGTTGGGGAATGTGTTTTGGGGTGTCATTTTACATATACCCATGCTGGGTGAGAGAAATATCTCGGCAAATGACAACTTTTATAAACCATTTTTTTATACAAAGTTGGCATTTGACCAAGATATTTCTCTCACCCTAGCATGGGTAAATGTAAAATGACACCCCAAAACACATTCCCCAACTTCTCCTGAGTACGGCAATACCACATGTGTGACACTTTTTTGCAGCCTAGGTGGGCAAATGGGCCCACATTCCAAAGAGCACCTTTCTGATTTCACAGGCCATTTTTTACAGATTTTGATTTCAAACTACTTCTCACGCATCTGGGCCCCTAAAATGCCAGGGCAGTATAACTACCCCACAAGTGACCCCATTTTGGAAAGAAGACACCCGAAGGTATTCTGTGAGGGGCATGGCAAGTTCCTAGAATTTTTTATTTTTTGTCACAAGTTAGCGGAAAATGATGATTTTATTTTTAATTTTCTTTCTTACAAACTCTCATATTCCACTAACTTGTGACAAAAAATAAAAACTTCCATGAACTCACTATGCCCATCATGAAATACCTTGGGGTGTCTTCTTTCCAAAATGGGGTCACTTGTGGGGTAGTTATACTGCCCTGGCATTTTAGGGGCCCAGATGCGTGAGAAGTAGTTTGAAATCAAAATCTGTAAAAAATGGCCTGCGAAATCAGAAAGGTGCTCTTTGGAATGTGGGCCCCTTTGCCCACCTAGGCTGCAAAAAAGTGTCACACATGTGGTATTGCCGTACTCAGGAGAAGTTGGGGAATGTGTTTTGGGGTGTCATTTTACATATACCCATGCTGGGTGAGAGAAATATCTTGGCAAAAGACAACTTTCACCATTTTTTCATACAAAGTTGGCATTTGACCAAGATATTTCTCTCACCCAGCATGGGTATATGTAAAAATACACCCCAAAACACATTCCCCAACTTCTCCTGAGTACGACAATACCACATGTGTGACACTTTTTTGCAGCCTAGGTGGGCAAAGGGGCCCACATTCCAAAGAGCACCTTTTGGATTAGTCGAATATGAGAGTTTGTAAGAAAAAAAAGAAAATCAAAATTTTCCGCTAACTTGTGACAAAAAATAAAAAGTTCTATGAACTCACTATGCCCATCAGCAAATACCTTAGGGTGTCTACTTTCCGAAATGGGGTCATTTGTGGGTTTTTTCTACTGTCTGGGCATTGTAGAACCTCAGGAAACATGACAGTTGCTCAGAAAGTCAGAGCTGCTCCAAAAAGTGGAAATTCACATTTTTGTACCATAGTTTGTAAACGCTATAACTTTTACCCAAACCATTTTTTTTTTATCCAAACATTTTTTTTATCAAAGACATGTAGAACAATAAATTTAGCAAAAAAATTATATATGGATGTCGTTTTTTTTGCAAAATTTTACAACTGAAAGTGAAAAATGTCATTTTTTTGCAAAAAAATCGTTACATTTCGATTAATAACAAAAAAAGTAAAAATGTCAGCAGCAATGAAATACCACCAAATGAAAGCTCTATTAGCGAGAAGAAAAGGAGGTAAAATTCATTTGGGTGATAAGTTGCATGACCGAGCAATAAACTGTGAAAGTAGTGTAGTGCAGAAGTGTAAAAAGTGGCCTGGTCATTAAGGGTGTTTCACCTAGGGGGGCTGAGGTGGTTAACCCCTAAACCCGGCAACCGGGGAAAAGGGGGGAAGAGGAAGGGGACCATCAGTCCCTCATCACCCTCCTTATTCTGTCGGGTGCTCTCCACAACATAATACTGATTGTTGAACTTAGTATTGTTGGGACATCACAGCACTATTTCTGTAGCATGTATGTATGGACAGCAGAGAAATATCTCTCAAATGCACATAGCACATTTATTTTCCTGCCACACATTATAACCTACACTATCTAACACTAACTATCTGGATTATATATTTCAGCTAACTATCTCTATAACCTACACTACACCCTGCACTGGACCCTATCAGCTATTCAGCTACACAGTTCCCTATTACTATCTAACACTAACTATCTGGATTATTTATATGTGATTTGGAATGTAATTTGAAAAAGCACAGTATTCAAGCTCCTCTGTCTCTCACAGGAAACTCCACAAAATGGCTGCTGGGGAGGTTCTTATATAGTAAGGGGTAGGCAACTTTTCTATTGGTTGCTAGGGATGTTGCTAAGCTGTGCCAAAGCCTTCTCATAGGCACACTGTCACGGATGGTGTAACAGAAAACAAGAAGTTCCAAACAAGGATCCGACTGGCTTGATCCAAAACTAAGGAACAAAAGGATGACCCCTATTAAAGCCCTGAAGCTCTTCCTGTCTTCTCAGCCCATGCACATATCTCAGTGATAGAAGGTTGCATGTCCACGTACCTAATCTGAATGACACCTGCAAACCCTATAATAGTGAGGTGACACGACCACCAGCTCCCTGCACTTAATACAGAGGGAGTCAGGGTCACCTACAACCAAGCCAACAGGAAAACAACAAATACAGAAATAGACTTATCTGAAAACCCAGCTGTAGCAACTTCTAGCAGAGAACACAATCCAGGATGTAATATAAACCGCAAGGTGAGGCAGTATGGGGAGGAGATATATAGGGAGGCAATCACTGCTAATAGATGACAGCTGGGAGAGGGAGGAGAGATGTCAAAACGAAAGCAAAACAAAAGAAGATCATGCAGGAGGTACTGAAGAACGTCTATCAGAACTTCTCAAAGATCTGGTGGTGTCAGTACCCCTCCCTCTACGAGTGGATTCCGGACACTCAAAGCCCACCTTCTCAGGATGGGACCTATGGAATGGCCTTAATGTCCGCCACTGGAACCCACATCCTCTCCTCAGGACCATAACCCTCCCAATGAACAAGGTACTGAAGAGAACCGCGGACAATACGAGAGTCCACAATCCTAGAGACCTGAAATTCAAGATTACCATCAACCACAATCGGAGGAGGAGGCAAAAAGGAGGGTACAGTGGGTTGGCCAAAAATTTTTTTTAGGGACTTGTGAAAAACATTATGGATCTTCCAAGTCTGAGGAAGATCAAGACGGTAGGCAACGGGATTGATGACGGACAAGATTTTGTAAGGCCCAATAAACTTAGGACCCAACTTCCAGGAGGGAACCTTCAATTTGATATTCTTAGTAGACAACCATACCAGATCACCAACATTCAGGTCCGGACCAGGCACACGTCTCTTATCCGCCACACGCTTATATCTCTCACTCATGCTCTTTAGATTATCCTGAATCTTTTCCCAAATAGATGACAAAGACGAGGAGAATCTCTCCTCATCAGGTAAACCAGAAGCCCCCTCTCCAGAGAATGTCCCAAAATGCGGATGAAACCCATATGCACCAAAAAATTGTGACTTATCAGAGGACTCCTGATGACGGTTATTTAAAGCAAACTCAGCAAGGGAGAGAAAAGAACACCAATCCTCCTGATTCTCCGCCACAAAACAACGCAGATATGTCTCCAGATTCTGATTGATGCGCTCTGTCTGGCCATTCGACTGCGGGTGGAAAGCATAAGAGAATGACAACCGAACCCCCAAGCGAGAACAGAAGGCCTTCCAGAATCTGGAAACAATGTGATCAATAAATGCCTGCGCCAGCGTTTTAGCATTGGGCAAGCCAGGAAAAGGAACAAAATGCGCCATTTTGCTAAAACGGTCCACCACCACCAGAATCACAGTCTTCCCCAAGGAACGAGGCAGGTCCGTAATGAAATCCATGGACAGATGTGTCCAAGGACGGGAAGAAATGAGTAACGGAAGGAGAGGACCCCATGGCTGTGAATGAGGGACTTTGGCACGAGCGCAGGTCTCGCAGACTGCCACAAAACCCTCAACCATCTTACGAAGAGCCGGCCACCAGAATCTGCGAGCAATGAGATCCACTGTGGCTCTACCCCCCGGGTGCCCAGCAAGGACAGTATCGTGGTGCTCCTTAAAAACCTTGTGTCGTAAAGCGATAGGCACAAACAACCTCCCAAGAGGACAAAGATCAGGAGCCTCTGCCTGGGCTGCCTGAACCTCTGCCTCCAATTCAGGATAAAGAGCAGACACAACCACCCCTTCAGCCAAAATGGGACCCGGGTCTTCAAAGTTCCCCCCTCCCAGAAAATAACGTGACAGGGCACCCGCCTTCACATTCTTAACCCCAGGGCGGAACGTGACAACAAAATTAAACCTTGAAAAGAACAAAGAACAAAGACCATCTGGCCTGTCTTGGGTTCAGACGGTTGGCTAACTCCAAGTAGGCCAGATTCTCATGGTCGGTAAACACGGTAATAGGGTGTCTGGCTCCCACTAGCCAATGGCACCATTCCTCAAAAGCTAACTTGATGGCCAACAACTCCCTATCTCCCACATTGTAATTTCTCTCTGCGGAGGAGAGTTTCTTTGAGAAAAAGGCACACGGTCGCCATTTGGCAGGAGAGGGACCCTGAGACAAGACCTCACCCACACCCACCTCAGAAGCGTCCACCTCAACTATGAAGGGCAGAGAGATATCAGGTTGTACCAAGATGGGAGCGGAAGCAAAACTCTCCTTGATACTAGAAAAGGCCTTACGCGCCGACCAGGAGGAAAAATCTACCCCATTTCTAGTTATATCAGTGAGTGGTTTAACAACAGAGGAACAATTCAAAATAAACTTCCTGTAATAATTGGCAAAACCCCAAAAATGCATCAGCGCCTTCTGATTCTCAGGAAGCTCCCACTCAAGCACAGCGCGGACCTTCTCTGGGCCCATGCGAAAATCAGAAGCAAAGAGAAGAAACCCCAGAAATTGAATTTCTGGAACCGCAAACACACATTTTTCCAGTTTAGCGTACAATTTATTCTCCCGCAGAATGAGCAAGACCTGACGTAGGTGGTCCTTATGAGTTTTGAAATCAGGAGAAAAAATCTAAATGTCATCTAGATACACTAGTACAAATTTCCCCATTAAATGATAAAAAATGCTGTTCACAAAATGCTGAAATACGGCTAGAGCATTCATCAAACCAAAAGGCATAACCAAATTCTCAAAATGGCCCTCAGGGGTATTGAAGGCCGTTTTCCATTCGTCTCCTTCTCTGACCAGGTTGTATGCCCTTCTTAAATCCAACTTGGAAAAAACATTTGCCCCAACAATCTGGTTAAAGAGGTCCGGGATCAGAGGAAGCGGATAAAGGGTCACGAATTGTGATACTGTTCAGCTCCCTGAAATCCAGACATGGTCTTAAAGAACCATCTTTTTTCTTAAAAAAAAAACCAGCGGCAACAGGTGACTTCGAGGGTCGTATGTGTCCCTTTCTCAGGCTCTCAGAGATATAAGCACGCATAGCGACCCTTTAAGGTTGGGAGAGATTGTATAAACGAGATTTAGGCAGCTTGGCGCCTGGGAGGAGATTAATAGGGCAATCGTACTCCCTGTGAGGGGGCAGCTCCTGAACACCACTCTCAGAAACACATCCGAAAATTCAGAGAGAAAGATGGTACAGTCTTAGTAGAAACCTCTGAAACAGATGTCGTGAGGCAATTCTCTCTGCAAAAGTCACTCCAACCATTTATTCGCCTCGCTTGCCAATCAATGGTGGGGTTATGTTTAGTGAGCCAGGGTAGCCCCAACACTAGAGGAGTAGGCAACCAACTTAGGACTAAAGATGACACATCCTCAACATGAGTATCACTCACAATTAAACGGATATTGTGAACTATGCCCTTTAACGATTTCTGAGAAAGTGGAGCGGAATCAATAGCAAAAACAGGTCCTTTCCCAAAGTGCATACCTGGAAACCATGTGTTATAGGAAATTGATTATCAATGAGATTGACAGCTGTTCCACTATCTACAAAAATCTCACAAAAAATGTTCTTTTTTTTTGAAAATCTTTATTTATGACGTTTTTTCCGCATAAAGACATACACTGATCAAATAAGTACATCAGATATTAAAGACGACAAAGTCAACATTATTGCATCAATTTGACCTTCATACAAAGCAGAGAGAGGGTGAACCAGTTGGGCGAGTCGTCTCCAGCCCCAAGTAAGAGATGTCATGTATCAGCCTATAAGGCCAGAGTCAACTAACTCTTCAATTCATGCTACTTTATCCTGAGGCCGAGATATAGAATTGGCTGGGAGACAACCCCCCTCCCAGACATCGCCTCCACCCGCTCAAGGCAGTATAAGAGAAATACATAAAAACCATTGAACAAAAGAACAAAGGGGGAAAAATACAAGTCAGTCAGGATGTCAAGTATTCAATCCTAAGACTATCACCACAGTACCTATACCTCAGATTTTTTCTCCCTAACCAAGAAAGTTTAGGTAATGAGGGTTTAGAGAGGAACGCTTTTATTTTATTTAGTAAGGGGGTATAATTAAGCCTGGAGGAGAGCTGGATTAGCCGGTACCATGATCCCTAGATATTTTATAGCTTCAGAGGGCCATCTAAAGGGGGTCAAAGCTTCTAACTGCTTCTTTTTGGCAGGATCCAATGAGAATCCTAAGGCTTCAGATTTATCCATATTTATTTTGAAATTAGAGACACCTCCAAACTGTTCAAAAATTCCCAGGACATGAGGCATGGCTTCCTCTGGGTTTGTAATCATCAAAAGAAGGTCGTCAGCAAATGCCTGCCATCTTATGATGTACACCTTCAATTCTTAGTCCTTTAATGACGGGGGACTGTCTAAATTTCAATAAGAGAGTCTCCAAAGTCAAGACAAACAGGGTTGGGGAAAGTGGGCATCCCTGCCTAGTTCCATTTTTAATCTGAAAGGCGTCCGACAGAGTTCCATTAACCAACACTTTGGCCGAAGGGGCTGAGTACAATGAAAATATAGCATCAATGACCTGCAAAGGAAAACCAAACGCAACCAAGCAGGCTTTCATGAAAAGCCAATTAACTCTGTCGAACGCCTTTTCAGCATCCGTCCCTAGGAGCAGTAGCGGGATCTTTCTTTCCTTAGCTATGAATATGGAGTGTAGTACTCTACTGATGTTGTGTCCTCCCTCCCTCCCCGGCACAAAACCCACTTGTTCTTCTCCTATTAGATCTGGGAGCAATTTGGAAATGCGCTGGCTCAAGAGCTTCGCCCACCACTTCAGATCCGTATTGAGCAAGGAAATGGGTCGATAACTACCGCAGTCCTCCGGATCTTTCCCTTCTTTATGCAAAATGGTTATGTGAGCCAATTGGGCCTGGGGAGTGAGAGAAGAACCCGACATCAGAGAGTTGCATAAATTAGCGAAGTGAGGTAACAATACCTCCTTGAACTTTTTATAATAGGCAATCGGGAATCCGTCAGGTCCCGGACTTTTGCCAGACGGGATAGTGTGGAGAGTTGTTTCTATCTCCTGAACAGTGAAAGGCGTTAATAGGCTGGCTTTCCCAGCTTCAGAGAGGGTAGGTATTTTTATGGATTGAAGGAACGTATCAATGTGGTCCTGCATGTGGGGAGGGGCGTTTCTAGAAGCGTCCTCTAGGTTGTATAGCGAGGTATAGAATTTACAAAATTCCTCGGCAATGGCAGGGGTCGTAGTCATTCTAATACCCGATTTAGTCTTTACCGCGCTAATAAAGGTCTTATTTCTCTGGGCCTTCAAAAGAGCTGACACTAGTTTAGAACCCTTGTCTCCATGTGAATAATATTTAAACCTTAACGTTTGCAGAGCCCTGGCAGATTTAACATTGAGCACATCCTTTAATTGAGAACGTAATAGATTCAAATTATTTTGAGCTTCTTCTGACATATTGGATTTGTGTTTTCTTTCCAAATCGGAAATTTGTAGTAAGAGCATTTCTACTTTCTTTGCTCTTAATTTCTTTACCCTGGTTCCCATACTAATCAATTCCCCTCTAACAACTGTTTTATGGGCTTCCCACAATATAGTCTTTGAGGTTTCAGGAGTATCATTGACTTTGAAATATTCTAGTATTTTATCTTTAATGAAGTCCCTGTTAACCATGTCATCTATAAGCGTGGTATTAAGCCTCCACGACCAAGCTTTAAGCGGAATGTCCTGAAGCCTAAAACAGAAACTGACAGGAGCATGATCCGACACAGTTATATTCCCAATCGAAGCACTAGTTACAGACAGTAGGGCCGCATTAGATATAAACAAATAGTCCAATCGTTGATAGGATCTGTGGACTTGGGAGAAATAAGTATAATCTTTATCACTCGAATGGAGTATCCTCCATATGTCAGAGATTCCCAAATCCGCTAGGCTAATTTGAATCCTACGTATCTGTTTCTTGGGGACAGAAGCATGCTTGGACGTGGAGTCTTTTGAAAAATCTAAAGCCAGGTTAAGATCCCCCCCCCCCCACAATGAGGGTCCCCTCGGCAAATTTCCTAAGGGCTCCTAATGTCTGGACCACCCATGATACCTGTTT
Organism: Bufo gargarizans; assembly: GCF_014858855.1. Classification (NCBI taxonomy): domain Eukaryota; kingdom Metazoa; phylum Chordata; class Amphibia; order Anura; family Bufonidae; genus Bufo; species Bufo gargarizans. The sequence goes on along the minus strand of NC_058080.1, from coordinate 496,726,046 downwards.
AACATTAGGGGCATACAAGGTAGCGAGCGTAACAATGGAGTTCAAAACTCTCCCTTTAATGAACAAATATCTGCCCTCGGGATCTACTCTTTTATCTAGCACCACCAAGGGAATGTTGCTGTTAATCCCTATAGAGACTCCCCTGGCTGCTGACGTATAAGTAGCATGATGCCAACTGTTAAAATGCTTGTTTACCATATTGGGTACATGTAAATGCCTAAAATGTGTTTCCTGCAGAAACGTGATGTCAGCTTTTTCCTTTCTGAGCATGTGATATACCTGGCTACGTTTTTGCGGCGTGTTCATCCCATTCACATTCATCGTCACTACCGTGACTTCAGCCATATGAGAATTGAATGAGGTACACAAGGAGCATTAACATCCATTCCTGGACTGACAGGGGGGTTAACAAAAGGTGAACTAAAACTAACATCGGCCCCTCATAGAAGATGAGGTAAGCCACAAACCTACTATCGTAGACAACAAAGATGACATACATGGTGATGTATGTGGGGGGAGGTAACTTATTGGTGTGAGCCACAATCTCATCCGGAGCACCGCCACCCCGGCTTGAGCAGCATATAACCTGCCTGATACTAAGGGGGCCCATGAAGGGACCGATACCTGTGTATACAGGGAGTGCAGAATTATTAGGCAAATGAGTATTTTGACCACATCATCCTCTTTATGCATGTTGTCTTACTCCAAGCTGTATAGGCTCGAAAGCCTACTACCAATTAAGCATATTAGGTGATGTGCATCTCTGTAATGAGAAGGGGTGTGGTCTAATGACATCAACACCCTATATCAGGTGTGCATAATTATTAGGCAACTTCCTTTCCTTTGGCAAAATGGGTCAAAAGAAGGACTTGACAGGCTCAGAAAAGTCAAAAATAGTGAGATATCTTGCAGAGGGATGCAGCACTCTTAAAATTGCAAAGCTTCTGAAGCGTGATCATCGAACAATCAAGCGTTTCATTCAAAATAGTCAACAGGATCGCAAGAAGCGTGTGGAAAAACCAAGGCACAAAATAACTGCCCATGAACTGAGAAAAGTCAAGCGTGCAGCTGCCAAGATGCCACTTGCCACCAGTTTGGCTATATTTCAGAGCTGCAACATCACTGGAGTGCCCAAAAGCACAAGGTGTGCAATACTCAGAGACATGGCCAAGGTAAGAAAGGCTGAAAGACGACCACCACTGAACAAGACACACAAGCTGAAACGTCAAGACTGGGCCAAGAAATATCTCAAGACTGATTTTTCTAAGGTTTTATGGACTGATGAAATGAGAGTGAGTCTTGATGGGCCAGATGGATGGGCCCGTGGCTGGATTGGTAAAGGGCAGAGAGCTCCAGTCCGACTCAGACGCCAGCAAGGTGGAGGTGGAGTACTGGTTTGGGCTGGTATCATCAAAGATGAGCTTGTGGGGCCTTTTCGGGTTGAGGATGGAGTCAAGCTCAACTCCCAGTCCTACTGCCAGTTTCTGAAAGACACCTTCTTCAAGCAGTGGTACAGGAAGAAGTCTGCATCCTTCAAGAAAAACATGATTTTCATGCAGGACAATGCTCCATCACACGCGTCCAAGTACTCCACAGCGTGGCTGGCAAGAAAGGGTATAAAAGAAGGAAATCTAATGACATGGCCTCCTTGTTCACCTGATCTGAACCCCATTGAGAACCTGTGGTCCATCATCAAATATGAGATTTACAAGGAGGGAAAACAGTACACCTCTCTGAACAGTGTCTGGGAGGCTGTGGTTGCTGCTGCACGCAATGTTGATGGTGAACAGATCAAAACACTGACAGAATCCATGGATGGCAGGCTTTTGAGTGTCCTTGCAAAGAAAGGTGGCTATATTGGTCACTGATTTGTTTTTGTTTTGTTTTTGAATGTCAGAAATGTATATTTGTGAATGTTGAGATGTTATATTGGTTTCACTGGTAAAAATAAATAATTGAAATAGGTTTATATTTGTTTTTTGTTAAGTTGCCTAATAATTATGCACAGTAATAGTCACCTGCACACACAGATATCCCCCTAAAATAGCTAAAACTAAAAACAAACTAAAAACTACTTCCAAAAATATTCAGCTTTGATATTAATGAGTTTTTTGGGTTCATTGAGAACATGGTTGTTGTTCAATAATAAAATTAATCCTCAAAAATACAACTTGCCTAATAATTATGCACTCCCTGTATATATACCTGCGGGTCTGTTTCTGGGTTCATTATCCCTTGCTAGGGTGACATAGCTAGTATCTTGACCGTCTCTATAAACACACTATATGTGGAACATTAACAATAAACTGTGCGAACAACCTCATCTTGTAATGGCACTGCGTTCCCTGACCCAGAATGGTATTATAGTAAACATACATAGGTATCAGCAATCAAACAGTAGATAGCTATTGTATCAAGTCCCTTCATTCAGCCCTAAAAAGTAAAGGGTTAGGCAAAGTTGTGAAAGTCTCACGTGAGGGATCTCAATCCGCAGGACCAGCTCTCTTCTTGGGGGATTTGAACTTCCCCGCTCGGCTCCTTGGAGAAGGAACAGTTAACTTGGGGAGTTCGTCAAAATCCGCCACCGGCAACCAAGGTGTTATGTCCATCGGTGCGATATCCAAAGTCTCTCAGATCTTCTGCAAATCGTCTGGATGTTTCACCAGAAACTGTCGGCCATTTATGGTGGTGCTGAGACCAAATGGAAACAGCCACCTCAAGGGGTGCTTCCTCGCTCTCAATTCTGCCGTCAGCGATCGCAGGGCCCTGCGTTTAGCAAGGGTGCTTGCGGCTAAGTCCTGAAATAGCAGGATCTTGCTGTTCTCAAGAAGAACTTCCTCCTTTTCCCTCGCCGCTCTTAGGACGTCTGCAGTGTCCAGATAATTAAGTAAAGCACAAATGGTGTCCTGAGGAGGGTCGCCCGCTGGAGGTTTTGGGCGCAGAGCTCTGTGAGCCCTTTCTATTGTAATGACTGCCGCGCGGTCTGGTCCCAGCAGCGTGGCAAATACACGGCGGACCACTTTCATCAGATCTTCAGAAGAGACCGTCTCCGGGATTCCTCTCAGTCGCACATTCTTTCGACGACCCCGATTTTCTTGGTATTCAAGGTACAGGTACGCATTATTTACCTGCGTGCGGAGCACTTGCATCTGAGATTGCATGCCTTTGCTGTGTTGGATGATCGCAGCCTGTGATTCCTCTAAGGCCTCAACTCTGTGCCCCACGTGAGTCACTTCAGCCTCTATATCGGCCAGTTCCTTCATAATTGGTGAAAGGGCTTGCGCCAGAGTATGTTTCAAGGAGGATCTGGTGATAGGCATCGGGTTCTCCTGATCCCGAGGTTCGGAGTGAGCGCAGGAAGTCGCGCCATCAGAGTCTTCCTCTTCATGCGCCGCGTCGCTGTAGTCAGCCGGCGCCATTTTGCTGCGCTCGGCCGTGAGGGACAACTTCTTTTGGAAGAATTTATTCATGTCGCCATGCGACTTCTTGACCCTCGGGGTAGCCTCCGCTTCTTTCCCTCTCTCCTTGCTGAGCTTGCCCATGGTTTGGCAGTAATAAACGCTTGTGTAGCTAAGAAGCCGGGTGGTGGGGTGAGGAGCTCAAGGTTCAAGCGTCCCTCACCATGCTCCGTTGGCTCCGCCCCCCCCCATAAAAAATGTTCTTGCTCTCTAGCGCCACCCTGGCAGGTAGGACAAAACGGGAACTACAAGCAAACAGAAAACCTTCAATTTCCGCATCAACCTTGCTAATAGTAACAGATGGAATGTTTTTAGAGGATTTTTTTCTTTTTGTTTCTTTATTACTCTCAAAAAACTGCCTGAATCTCCTAGAGGGACAAACTTTTGCCAAATGATTTATACCTCCACAACAGAAACAAACCCTCCTCTGAGAGCTGAATCTTCTATTGTCAGAGGCAAGCAAACCCAGCTGCATCGGCTCCTGCTCAGAGGGGATTGAGAGAGACCGAGACCCCTGCGCACTGAATGAGACTGCCGCACTGTCCTTGGACTGAGTATGACAGGAAGGAGTGATCTCTCCTCTCTCTCTAAGACGCCTGTCAATACGAACGGCCCGAGACATGGCGGACTCCAAGGAGGTAGGTCTCTTATGAAAGGCAAATGCATCTTTCAATCCCTCTGAAAGACCATGGCCAAATTGACTTCGGAGGGCAGCATCATTCCAACCAGTATCAGCTGCCCATCTCCGAAATTCTGAACAGTATATCTCTGCGGACTATTTACCCTGGCATAAAAGACGCAGATTAGATTCAGCCAGAGCAATATGATCCGGATCATCATATATCTGACCCAGGGCTACAAAAACATCATCCACTGATCGGAGGGGCCGTGCCCCCACCGGCAGCGAAAAGGCCCAAGACTTAGCGTTATCCCTGAGCAGTGAGATGATGATCCCCACCCTCTGCTCCTCATCACCAGAGGAATGGGGAAGTAGGCGAAAATTGAGTTTGCAAGCCTCTCTAAAATGAACAAAATTCTCACTACCCCCAGAAAAGGTATCCGGAAGTGAGATCTTAGGCTCAGAACAAACTCCATGAACGCAAGCAGAACCGGTCACCCGAAACTGAGATACAGTTTTACGGAGCTCTGCGACCTCCAGTGAAAGACCCCGCATGCGGACCGCCAAGGCTAAAACCGGATCCATGCTTAAGACGGTTTTGGCGGTTTATAATGTCACGGATGGTGTAACAGAAAACAAGAAGTTACAAATAAGGATCCGACTGGCTTGATCCAAAACTAAGGAACAAAAGGATGACCCCTATTAAAGCCCTGAAGCTCTCCCTGTCTTCTCAGCCCATGCAAAGATCTCAGTGATAGAAGGTTGTATGTCCACGTACCTAGACTGAATGACACCTGCAAACCCTATAATAGTGAGGGTACACAACCACCAGCTCCCTGCACTTAATACGGAGGGAGTCAGGGTCACCTAGAACCAAGCCAACAGGAAAACAACAAATACAGAAATAGACTTATCTGAAAACCCAGCTGTAGCAACTTCTAGCAGAGAACACAATCCAGGATGTAACAAAAACCGCAAGGTGAGGCAGTATGGGGAGGAGATATATAGGGAGGCAATCACTGCTAATAGATGACAGCTGGGAGAGGGAGGAGAGATGTCAAAACGAAAGCAAAACAAAAGAAGATCATGCAGGAGGTACTGAAGAACGTCTATCAGAACTTCTCAAAGATCTGGTGATGACACCCACAAGCTAGAAGAAGGGAGGAATGATCACCTGATGTGAACTGTGTTAAAAAAAAAAAATGAATATTCATCATTACGAATATATAGCACTATATTCTAAATATTCGCGAATTCTCAAAGTGCCGATATTTGCGATAAAAATTTGTAATACAAATATTTGTGCTCAACACTAATTAGCAATACTAATGGATTACTGAGAAAATGGTGACCGAGTGAAGGCATATGCTTCACAGACAGGATCCGTTTTTTGTGGGTTATTGTTGTAATGGATCAGAGGAAGGGCAAATTAATCAGTGACGTCAACACAAACTTACTGCTGTCGGGGGTCTCTACTTGTATAAGGGTTTAATAGAACAAGTTCTGTAGACATTTATGTGGAATCAGCTGACGACTGTGTTAAAGGAGTGCGTTTCTTCTTGACATTAACATTAATCTGTAAATCTGAGTTCACACTTGAGTTATTTGGTCAGTATTGGCCCATAACTGCCCAAATAAGTGAAGTGTACAGTGATTCTAAGAGCGATACCTGCCATTTGCATGTCATACTGACTCACAGTATTGCTTCATTGCCCCAGCAAACTCCCTATGCGTGTTACTGCATGGCACAGTGTTCTACACCACTATAAAGGCTCTTTGCAGCCAGGAAAAAGCCGTGTTTTATCACGATTCGCAGCAAATAAATTTGTATCGAACTGAATCTTTAAAAAAAAAAAAATGGGAAACCTGCCAAATCGAAAAAAAAATTTAATGTCTAATATCAACACAAATTTACCATTAGCATGAAGTACAATGTGCCATGAGAAAACAATGTAAAATGTATAATTAACCATGGTCAGAAAGATGAAAAAAGGCAGGGTCCTGAAGGGTTAATCGTGCAACTTAGTTATCAGCAATAAGGAGTATCTAATGATTGCAAATTATCCTGTAGGGAGACACAAGAGGAAGAGTTTGCCTGCAGTCATGAAAATATTCCCTGATGAGGTAGCTTCAATATTTATAAATCCAGATGGGTTAGAGCTTCCACTGCTACAATAAGCAATTTTTATTCTGTTACATCTGTATGATATGTGTCCTAAATTGTGTATGATCAGGTATTTGTGTGATGGCAACTTGGCACAATTTCAACAGTATAGCCTGTGGACAGTATTACTTGGACTGCAGAGACACCTGTAATGTATTTATTTCAAATTATTGCACAATGTTGACAAGTCAATACTGGGTTAGATGTTCAGTTTATACCAAAGAGTGTAAAGTATACAAATTTACAAAAATGCGAGATAGTAAGGAACTAGAATGGAACTAGAGGCAATCCTGGATAAATTAATGGTCCAGAAAAGATAAAATATATCCTCCTTACATACAGATAAGAAGTAATTCACATGAAGCCTGATCCTCTTACTATCTTAAGCTTCTTGAGCTTACAGATATCTTGTGGATGATAAGGAACCATCTAAGAATGATAAGGAATCAAGCAGTGAAATCACATACAGTTTCCTATCTGTTTATGTGGACAACCAAGGAGATATAAAATCTATGGACATACTTCAGAAGTACAGACGTGCCTCTGGGTAAAGGGAAACACATTTGTGACCTAGTTCTTTATGCCTAAAGGGGTATTTTGAGTTTATAAAAGAATAAGCATGTTCATACCCTTTCAGCAGTATAAAGAATTTACTGCTGGTATCTGTATCCCCATCATGTCCCACATGTTTACATGGCAGGTGGGAATTGTAGGGCATGGCATTACTCTATGCAGTGATCAGGGATCACACTCTACTGTTTTCTTACTTTTTCATTCCACTAACCCTTAAAGATGTGCAAAGACCAGTAAAGGTCACACATGCAAAGTGTCCTACTGCTAAAATGACCTGTTTCAATATGGCATGACGCTAGTGACATAACTAGTTGCTCCGTCACTATGGGATAGATATATGAACAAAACTAGACCAGGAGCTACATAGTATATCACAGGTTTTGTGACACATGGCTGCATCCAAATATGATCGCAAAACTTTATGTTGTGTCCAAGTTAAAGGGGTTGTCTGAGTTATACAAAAACTTGGGCAACCCTTGTTAATGGCCTTAAATAATAAATGTATGGTTACTCACCAGTTTTTTTTCCTTGTTTTTGCAAGTGCTACGCTCCTGTCTTCCAGCTGCTGACGTAATTTTCTTGGCTGCATTGTTGATGTTACATGCGCAAGCCACCGCAACAGCCTATCAATGGCTTCAGCCCTGCACGGGATAGTCTCTGCTGGGGCCATTTTGGCTGTAGCGGTGACCTGTGTGCAGAGAATGTCACTGCTACAGTCAGAAAAACAAAGAGCATTGAGGACTGGAGCACATCTCAGGAAGTAGAAGAGGACGAAACGGGTGAGAATACGTTCTTTTGCTATTTTAGGCAGTTTACAGGAGTTGCCCGAGTTTTTATATAATCAGACAATCCCTTTTAAGCTTATTGTCACCACAAAAAGTTGAACTTTCTGCAATGTTACAGGAAATGTAGCAGTGGCCTAATAATGCAGATCTGGAAAGTACCATAATCTTAAAATTAAAAGATTACGCTTGGGTGCAGTCGATGGAGGCAACTATGTATATTTTTGACTGTATTACAGGTGTACAGTCGTGGCCAAAAGTTTTGAGAATTACATAATTATTGGAAATTGGAAAAGTTGCTGATTCAATTTTTATAATAGCAATTTGCATATACTCCAGAATGTTATGAAGAGTGATCAGATGAATTGCATAGTCCTTCTTTGCCATGAAAATTAACTTAATCCCAAAAAAACCTTTCCACTGCATTTCATTGCTGTCATTAAAGGACCTGCTGAGATCATTCCAGTAATTGTCTTGTTAACTCAGGTGAGAATGTTGACGAGCACAAGGCTCTAGATCATTATGTCAGGCTGATTGGGTTAAAATGGCAGACTTGACCTGTTAAAAGGAGGGTGATGCTTGAAATCATTGTTCTTCCAATGGTAACCATGGGGACCTGCAAAGAAACGCGTGCAGCCATCATTGCGTTGCATAAAAATGGCTTCACAGGCAAGGATATTGTGGCTACTAAGATTGCACCTCAATCAACAATTTATAGGATCATCAAGAACTTCAAGGAAAGAGGTTCAATTCTTGTTAAGAAGGCTACAGGGCGTCCAAGAAAGTCCAGCAAGCGCCAGGATCGTCTCCTAAAGAGGATTCAGCTGCGGGATCGGAGTGCCACCAGTGCAGAGCTTGCTCAGGAATGGCAGCAGGCAGGTGTGAGCGCATCTGCACGCACAGTGAGGCGAAGACTTTTGGAAGATGGCCTGGTGTCAAGAAGGGCAGCAAAGAAGCCACTTCTCTCCATAAAAAACTATCAGGGACAGATTGATCTTCTGCAGAAAATATGGTGAATGGACTGCTGAGGACTGGGGCAAAGTCATATTCTCCGATGAAGCCTCTTTCTGATTGTTTGGGGCATCAGGAAAAAGGCTTGTCCGGAGAAGAAAAGGTTAGCGCTACCATCAGTCCTGTGTCATGCCAACAGTAAATCATCCTGAGACCATTCATGTGTGGGGTTTCTTCTCATCCAAGGGAGTGGGCTCACTCACAATTTTGCCCCAAAACACAGCCATGAATAAAGAATGGTACCAAAACACCCTCCAACAGTTTGGTGAAGAACAATGCATTTTCCAGCACGATGAAGCACCGTGCCATAAGGCAAAAGGGATAACTAAGTGGCTCGGGGACCAAAACGTTGACATTTTGGGTCCATGGCCTGGAAACTCCCCAGATCTTAATCCCATTGAGAACTTGTGGTCAATCCTCAAGAGGCGGGTGGACAAACAAAAACCCACTAATTCTGACAAACTCCAAGAAGTGATTATGAAAGAATGGGTTGCTATCAGTCAGGAATTGGCCCAGAAGTTGATTGAGAGCATGCCCAGTTGAATTGCAGAGGTTCTGAAAAAGAAGGGCCAACACTCCAAATACTGACTCTTTGCATAAATGTCATGTAATTGTCGATAAAAGCCTTTGAAACGTATAAAGTGCGTGTAATTATATTTCACTACATCACAGAAACAACTGAAACAAAGATCTATAAGCAGTTTAGCAGCAAACTTTGTGAAAACTAATATTTGTGTCATTCTCAAAACTTTTGGCCACGACTGTAGTATAAAAGCATATTTCCTCAAGAAGTCTATGAAAAGCATTATTAGATACACATATAGTAATTGTTTATAATCTACTTAAACTCCTAAAAAATTTCTATTTGTCTCATGTCATAATGCAGTCTCTTCATAGAGTTCTCGTGAAACACCACCTACATAGACATACAGTACTCTGTTAGCTTGTAAGAGCTGCAGATTCTAAATGGAAGATGGCAGAAACGGAACATTAGTGGAAGATTTTGTCCTGAAGGCTTTTCCTGGCAGCTTTAAATTTCATGTCATAATATTCACTGTCCTGTTGTTTGTCTACATTGTTACAGTGCTAGGAAATGTCTTCATAGCCATTTTAATTAGCAGTGATTATCGGCTTCACTCACCTATGTACTTTTTTTTGGTCTGCTTTTCTATAGTGGAAACAATTTTAAGTTCTTCTGTGGTTCCTAAGCTATTAGTAATCTTTGTGACAGAGGAGATGACTATTTCTAAGGTTGGTTGCTTTGCTCAGTCCTATTTATATTATTTTATATGCACTTCAGATTTACTCCTGTTAACCGTTATGTCCATTGATCGATGCATCGCCATCTGCTTTCCTCTTAGATACTTCTCCATTATGGCAAATCACATGTACATCAGTTTGATGGTCGGTTGCTTTATTACTCCATTTATTTGTCTTTTGTACCCTACAATGGTCATAACTAGCGTGCCATTTTGTGGAAATGTGTTGGATCATTTCTTTTGTGAGAGTGGTGCTATGTTAAAGCTGATATGTGTAGACACTAGCTTATTAAAGCTAAATACAATTCTTACATCAGTTTTTATACTAATAGGGTCTTTAACTATTACTATCGTATCATATATAATAATAGTGGCTACCATTATCAGAATACCTACAGATACAGGACGGCAGAAAACTTTCTCTACATGTCTATCTCACCTTACTATGTTATCACTGGTTTTTGGAAGTGAGATATTTATAATAATAAGACCGCCAAAGGAATATTCAGTGGAAACTGATAAGGTGGTCCATCTGGTCAGTACTGTCATGGCTCCTTTACTGAATCCTTTTGTTTACACATTAAGAAATCAGAAGGTGAAGGAGTGTATACAGGATGCTGTGAAACGGACAAGAATCCTTTAAAAAAAAAAAGTGTAGTCACATTAAGGGTTTTTACGAGCCTTTTTTTTTTATGGATGACATATCCAGAGAGAAGTTCAGGTCATTAGTACAAACCGGATTCCAAAAAAGTTGGGACACTAAACAAATTGTGAATAAAAACTGAATGCAATGATGTGGAGATGGCAAATGTCAATATTTTATTTGTAATAGAACGTAGATGACAGATCAAACGTTTAATCCGAGTAAATGTATCATTTTAAAGGAAAAATACGTTGATTCAAATTTTCACGGTGTCAACAAATCCCCAAAAAGTTGGGACAAGTAGCAATGAGAGGCTGGAAAAAGTAAATTTGAGCATAACGAAGAGCTGGAAGACCAATTAACACTAATTAGGTCAATTAGCAACATGATTGGGTATAAAAAGAGCTTCTCAGAGTGGCAGTGTCTCTCAGAAGCCAAGATGGGTAGAGGATCACCAATTCCCACAATGTTGCGCAGAAAGATAGTGGAGCAATATCATAAAGGTGTTACCCAGCAAAAAATTGCAAAGACTTTGCATCTATCATCATCAACTGTGCATAACATCATCCGAAGATTCAGAGAATCTGGAACAATCTCTGTGCGTAAGGGTCAAGGCCGTAAAACCATACTGGATGCCCGTGATCTCCGAGCCCTTAAACGACACTGCACAACAAACAGGAATGCTACTGTAAAGGAAATCACAGAATGGGCTCAGGAATACTTCCAGAAACCATTGTCTGAACACAATCCACCGTGCCATCCGCCGTTGCCAGCTGAAACTCTACAGTGCAAAGAAGAAGCCATTTCTAAGCAAGATCCACAAGCTCAGGCGTTTTCACTGGGCCAGGGATCATTTAAAATGGAGTGTGGCAAAATGGAAGACCGTTCTGTGGTCAGACGAGTCACGATTCAAAGTTCTTTTTGGAAATCTGGGACACCATGTCATCCGGACCAAAGAGGACAAGGACAACCCAAGTTGTTATCAACGCTCAGTTCAGAAGCCTGCATCTCTGATGGTATGGGGTTACATGAGTGCGTGTGGCATGGGCAGCTTGCATGTCTGGAAAGGCACCATCAATGCAGAAAAATATATTCAGGTTCTAGAACAACATATGCTCCCATCCAGACGTCATCTCTTTCAGGGAAGACCCTGCATTTTTCAACAAGATAATGACAGACCACATTCTGCATCAATCACAACATCATGGCTGCGTAGGAGAAGGATCCGGGTACTGAAATGGCCAGTCTGCAGTCCAGATCTTTCACCTATAGAGAACATTTGGCGCATCATAAAGAGGAAGGTGCAACAAAGAAGGCCCAAGACGATTGAACAGTTAGAGGCCTATATTAGACAAGAATGGGAGAGCATTCCTATTTCAAAACTTGAGAAACTGGTCTCCTCGGTCCCCAGACGTCTGTTGAGTGTTGTAAGAAGAAGGGGAGATGCCACACAGTGGTGAAAATGGCCTTGTCCCAACTTTTTTGAGATTTGTTGACACCATGAAATTCTGATTCAACATATTTTTCCCTTAAAATGGTACATTTTCTCAGTTTAAACTTTTGTTCCGTGATTTATGTTCTATTCTGAATAAAATATTAGAAGTTGGTACCTCCACATAATTGCATTCAGTATTTATTCATGATTTGTATAGTGTCCCAACTTTTTGGGAATCCGGTTTGTATCTGATCGGTGGGGGTCCGACACCTGGGACCCTCACTAATCAGCAAGTTTGAGAAGGCAATGTTGCTCCTGTCTGCTTGTAGCTTAGGCTACTTTCACACTTGCGCTTGATCGGATCCGTTCTGAACGGATCCGATCATATTAATGCAGACGGAGGCTCCGTTCAGTACGGATCCGTCTGCATTAATAACTTTAAAAAAATTCGCAAGTGCGCAAGTGCGCAAGTAGCCTGCGCGGATCCGTTCAGACTTTCAATGTAAAGTCAATGGGGGACGGATCCGCTTGAAGATTGAGCCATATGGTGACATCTTCAAGCGGATCCGTTCCCATTGACTTACATTGTAAGTCTGAACGGATCCGCATGCCTCCGCACGGCCAGGCGGGCAGCTGAACGCTGCAAGCAGCGTTCAGCTGTCCGCCTGTCCGTGCGGAGGCGAGCGGAGCGGAGGCTGAACGCCGCCAGACTGATGCAGTCTGAGCGGATCCGCATCCATTCAGACTGCATCAGGGCTGGACGGAGGCGTTCGGGTCCGCTTGTGAGCCCCTTCAAACGGAGCTCACGAGCGGACCGACGAACGCTAGTGTGAAAGTAGCCTTACCAAGCACAGTGCCATGCATAGTATAGCATTTGTGCTTGGTATTGAAGCTCATCCCTATTCAATTAAATGGGGTTGAGCTGCTCCCAAGCCACATGAACGTGAGGTCACTGGCCTTGGAACAGCTGTGTGAAGGCTGCGGCGCTCACAGGACCACAGGTGCCTTCTTAAACCACTGAACGATGGGGGTCCTGGGTGTTGGACCCCCACTGATCAGGTACTGAAGACCTATCCTGAGGACAGCAAAACAATTTCGGAAAACCCCTTTAAATATTGCAGAGCTTTGTACAAAAGCATGAGTGATGGCTTAGCTGTTCAAATACATTACAGGGGTTGGCCCCTTTCTGGTTACTGTTCACCAATATGTTTGTAAGATGATAATATGGCAGTTACTAATATAATTGAAATTCTGTCCCATTTTCTATATTTCATGAGGTAAATTAGCAAGTTGATTGTGCTGTCTTGAAAGAGGTTTTGTGTAACACCCCAGAGTGGTGTTACCACTTCTGCACCTTGCTTCTATCTTTTATGGTCTAACCTGTATGTCACCTATATATTTAATTCCAGGTCTCTCAACACTGTGCATCTATATCAATGTTATGTAACTGTTCATGTAATGTGCCTGGCTCACCAGCAGGTGGCAGCAAACTAAGAGCTGTACTGGGATGGAGCTTTCCATCCCATTATAACCCCCCTCTGGAGTGAAGTTAGCTAGGCCTACTTCCTGCAGGAAGGGTGGGGACTAGTTAGAGTCAGTTTAGTTTACCCCCTGCAAGGGAAGGGTGTGCAGGGGCATGTCTCTGCTGGATGTGCTCACGCCAGCCAGAACACCTTAAGCTCTGCTGGCCAGGGAGGCTGAAGCTTAGAAGCCTCCTTGGCTGAAACCTAAGTCTGTATACAGAGAGCAGCATAAAGAAGAATCTAAGTTAGTGAAGGGTTAAATAGAATAAGCTATATGATCTGTAGGAATGACGGGATGTTGGGTGACATTATACTAGAGGGTGAATGTATTTACTTTAGCCTTATGTCCATATATGGAATTGGTTTTACTTAGCACTATTGTATATGTGAGCCACACCTGTTTCCTGTATGTATAAGACGCCGTATGGTCAAGATTAAATCAGAGCTGTTTCAGAGACCATATAGTGTGTGTGTCATTGACAGCTCTCCAGGCGCCTGTATTTGGAGACGAAGGAGGAATCAGGGTGCATTCAGAAACAAATCACTTTCAGCTGGGGGCTCTGTCTGGGAGAGAACATACAGGAATTTGGTGAGTACGAAAAATTCCTGTCTTTAAGGACTGGGGACATTCCCATGCTTTCCGAAAACTTTTTGTTGTTTCTATTTTGAATCCACTTCAGACACACTGAAAGTAATAGTATCTATCTTTAGGCAAGATAGATTTTAAATAGACTACTGGCCAGGTCTAAAAGATAAATTCTTTAGGGAAGGATTTAAAATTCTTTTGGGAAGAATTCAAATATTGTCTGCACCCTGGTTTTTTCTTGTCAACCAATTTCTATCGCTTCTTAGCTGTCACTTTCTTATGCTTTCTTTCATGTTATGATGTTATGAAGCATTAAGTAATTTTATGCTAAAGGTAAGCAGCAAATGATACTGTGAAAACTGTACTAACTTTATTGTGTGTGTCCTGGAAGACCGTAAGACGTCCCACAACTCTGGCAAGGGGAAACCCGCTAACCCAGAAACTGGTGAACGCAAGTGACAGTTTTAAGGGATAATACTACTAACTGACCCAGTTGACAGAAATTGTCAGAGCCTTTACGGTTCAGTACAGCCAGTCCTGGGGAGAGTTTTGCTCTGCCTCCGTCTCAATTAGGTTATAAGAAATGGGTGCAAAGCAAGGAAAGGTCTCTCCACCGCCCCCCCCCCCCCCACCCATATGTAGGAGAAACATGTAAGGATTATGTAGTCCAGGTCTGTGGATGTGGGACTGGTTATTATTTAGTTACTCCCTGGGTGTATAATATGGCAGGATGGACAGAGGGGGTGAAGAGTATAAATTTGTTCCCTCGGGAAGGGGCTAATGACACCTTCCATATGGACATGGTAAAAGGGTTATATTTGGGTGACACTGAAGCTTACCCATATTATGGTCCAGAACTCCACTGGGACATGCAGTATATGAAGTTGGGAGGGGAGAATTGGCTTACTTATGCACCATATTGGTATGACAGACCAAATAAAAAGGTTAACAAACAGAAGGCAGAGAACCAGGAGGGATATAAAAATAAACATGAGTTAGAAAAATAATTGACAAGAGGTTCACTTCAGAAGCCCCCTCCTCCCTATTTAGGAAATACCCCACAGATATATCCATCCCTTTCAAAAGATTACTTATATTTACTGTCTGGATATACTGCTACCAACATCCAACCACCTTCAGCTCCCCAGCTCCCACAGCCACCTCTGCTGTTACCACAACCTGTGCCTGATCAGAGTGGTCAGGATCCAGCGGCTGGTGCTGTTGGTGATGGGGATGTCATATCTCCCAGATGCCTTAGATCACAAAAGTCTTTTCCCAAACCTGATCATATACCTCATCATGATGAGGACAGTGACCTTGAGGAACAGTTCTCTTTTATGACTGTAGTGGACACCTTGTTAAAGAAACCTATTGAAGTAGATGATATTAATAAGATTGTTATCATACCCATAGCTCCTGTGGTTCCAGACGTACCATCTCTGCTATTAGCTATTCCTGCCCATCCAGAGTTTTTCTCTGTTATTAATTTAAAGAATGCATTTTTTTCTGTCCCAGTTGACAAGGAGACACGGCCACTTTTTGCCTTCACATTTAAATTTCGCCAGTATACTTGGTGTAGAATGCCTCAGGGTTCTGTCTACTCCATTGTCCGCCAAGTTACACTGTGCCCTTGGACTGCCCCTCATGGTTCTGTCCTTCTACAATATGTGGACGATCTCCTCATATGTAGTTCTACTCGGGAGGCCTGCCGGCTTAGTTTATTACTGTGGTTATGTGAATGTGGTCACAAAGTTTCTAGGAAGAAATTACAATGGTGTATGGAAAGTGTTTAGTATTTGGGCTTTGTTCTCAGTAAAGGTGAGAGGAAAATCAGCCATGCCAGAATTACCACCATACTGGGTCTGCCCCGCGCACAAACAAAAAAAAACATGTTGACCTTTCTTGGCATGATTGGTTACTGCCGCCAATGGATTGCTGATTGTTCCAACTATGATAATATTTTGAGACAAGCCACTAATACTGATATGCCTGACTTCCTTAAATGGTCTGATGAAATGTTACAAGCTTTTAGTAATTTGAAATGTGCAATGATTTCAAGTCCTGGTTTGGGCCTACCCGACTATGGTGTGATGTTTCACTTATTTGCCAGGGACAATTGTGAAACCATGGCGGGAGTCCTGGCGCAAGATCATGGAGGCAAATTCCGCCCTGTTGCTTTTTTCTTAAAAGTGGTTCCCGTACAGGTTCAGGGCATGCCTGCGTGTCACAGGAGTTTGGCAGCCTGTGCTATGGTCGCTGAGATGGCCACACCCAGGGCCGGCTCCAGGTTCATGTGGGCCCTTGGGCGATAAATCCCAGTGGGCCCCCATGAGGCATTTTTTAACATTGACATGTCCCCCTGTGGCTCCCACACGGTATAATGACCCCCAGTGGCCCCTATACAGTATAATGACTACTAGTGGCCCTTCACACAGTATAATGAACCCCCAATCCCCCCCACTGTATATTGACCACCTGTGGCCCTGCATTCAGAATAATAACCCCCAGTCGCCCCCATTCAGAATAATGACCCCCAGTAGCCCCCACACTGGGGGAATACTGTATGGAGGGGGCTCTGGGGGTCATTATACTGAATGGAGGGTCATTGGGGATCATTATACTAAATGGGGGACACTGGGGGTCATTATACTATGTAAAGGGCCCTCACAGTATAATGACCCCACAGTAACCCTCCATTCAGAATAATGACCCCCAGTCGCCCCCACACTGGGGGTTATACTGTATGGAGGGGGCACGAGGGGTCATTATATTTAATGGGGGCTCTGGTGGTCATTATACTAAATGGAGGGTCAATGGGGATCATTATACTAAATGGGGGGCACTGGGAGTCGTTATACTGTGTAAGGGGCCCTCACAGTGTGATGAATGGCCCCCTCACATACCTATCATTGATGGAGAGCAGGGGAGCTGGCGGTCCTGTCATTCACTAACTGCAGCTCCCTGCGCTCCTTC
The DNA here is from genome assembly GCF_014858855.1 of Bufo gargarizans. NCBI lineage: Eukaryota > Metazoa > Chordata > Amphibia > Anura > Bufonidae > Bufo > Bufo gargarizans. The sequence continues at coordinate 496,709,020 of NC_058080.1, read as the reverse complement.
TCTCTTCCGGACCGCTGCAGCAGCGGGCCCAGGCCTGGAGGAGAGAAGGAGATGTGCAGTGATATAGCTAGAACTGACTGGGCCCCACAGCAAATTTTAGTACGCCCCCCTCCCCTCCAATGTGTGTTCACATCACGTTTTTCCTATCAGTTTGATGCATACAAATGTGCAGCACTCCACGTTTTTGTATCCTTCAAAGTCAAGTAAAAAATGCAGATGTTAACGTATATGTTTTTTTTTCCATGGAACTGTATGGTGAACGGACGCCACTGTACGGCATCAGTCTGAGGCATCTGTTAACGCATACATTTTTGGTATACATTGAATGGATGGCACAAATGGGATGTGAACCCAGCCCTAGTGTCAGAATAAGCACCAGTACACAGCGGAGCAGCGTGGCAAAGAGGGAAGGCCGCCATGTACTGACAGAGTGCTGCCTGGTCCTGGTGGTCGGGGATGAGGACTGTGCTTCCCAAGGATCATTTATCTACTGGGAAATACAGGGCACAGTATAAGGGTCCATTCACACGTCCGTTGTTTCTTTCCTGATCTGTTCTATTTTTTGCGGAACAGATCTGGACCAGTTGCGTACCCATTCATTTTCAAGGGGTCCTGAAAAAAAAATCAGCACAATGTCCTATTTTTTTCAGGACCCATTGAAAATGAATGGGTACGCAACTGGTCCAGATCTGTTCCGCAAAAAACGGAACAGATCAGGAAAGAAACAACGGACGTGTGAATTGACTCTAATACACTAGAATCTATATACTATAAAGATATTAGCCCTACCTCCGAATAATAATACAATTAGGTGTTCATTTATTATATAGAAATACGTCCATATTAGGCGTATTTCTGACACAGATGTGGCACAAAGTCCTTAGCACCACAATCTGCATCTTTTCCCGCTCATGCCAGTTCTAAAAAAAGTGGTGTGGGCATGGAAGGGGATACAGTTATGGCCATGCAGTTATTGGATACTGCCGCCATATAGTGATAACACTGCCATACAATGATAAAACCACCATACAGTGACCGGATAAAAGGGTATAAGAGGGCACAGTACAGGGAATGACTATGGGCACTGCACAGGGTGTGGTAAGAGGGCACAATGCAGGGTATAAAGGGGCACAGTACGGGGTGGGGGGCACAGTCACATGACCCTGTGATGTTAGAAGGTCCTTATGGTGAATGCTGTTCAGATGCCACCATAATGAGAGGCAGATGAGTGAGACAGGGGCCCTGGATGGACAGGAGGGGTGGACACAGCAAGTAGGTGGAAGGGGCTCTGAGGGGGATTCATACAACAAGTAGTGGCAGGAGGTCTGTGCAGGGCAGCAATAGGAGATAGGAGGGTGAAACAGGAGCTCTGGATACATGAGGGAGGAAAGGAGACAGCAGGGGCCCCATGAGGATGAGATAGGACAGAATATGGGGGGGGGGGCAGGTGTCATGGAGACAAACTGCTTAATGAAACAGTAACACAACTAAATAGAATGAAGCAGCAGCAGATCGAAGAGATCCCCCCCCCTTCTGTCCCACAGACAAGAGACAGTCACAGTGCAGACTCACTCACAGACTGTCTTCACACTTCTCTGCTCCAGCTCCAGCCCTGCGGTCTCTCTCCTCAGGCAGCACTGTCCTGTGTAGAGGGGGCGTGTCCTGTGTAGAGGGGGCGTGTCTGAGTCTCTGCAGCTCAGAGGGCCCACCAAAGGGGTACTGCGTAAGTGAAATGACAGCAGTGAGAGCTCCCATCTGTATTGATGGAAGTGCTTATAGCAGCTCAGTGGGCCCCCCCAGGAGCATTGGGCCCCGGCACTTACCCGGGGATGCCGGGTTATGACGCCGGCCCTGGCCACACCTATCACCCTAGGTCATCCCACCACTCTGCATACCTAACACAATGTTCAGGCCCTATTGAAGAACATACATACACAACATATGTCAGCACGAAGACTGAGTGGATATGAAGTTTTGTTACTAATCCTCAACTTCATATCAAATACTCAGCACCCACATTCGGTCCAATGGCTATACTGAATGCCCTACTTGGCTACAAGGGAGAGCAGGATTATCTGCCTCCTCCCCATGCATGTACTAAACTTATACATGAACATACCTCACCTAGGCCTGACTTACAGTCCACACCCATTGAAGGAGCACCTTATATTTTTGTGGATAGGATCCTGTTCCCGCCCTAATGACAACACTTATCATGCAGGATATGCAGTGATTCAACTCCCTGATGTTATACTGGAATCGAATCCTATACCTTTTCAGTCAGGCCAAGAAGCTGAACTGATTGCCCTCACTAGAGCTTGTTGTCTTTTTGAGGGGAGAGATGTAAATGTATACACCGATTCCAAGTATGCCTTTTGGGTTGTACATGATTATGGTGTTATCTGGCAGAGGAGAGGCTTCATAGCTGCAGATGGGAGACAAATCTCACATTCCACCCTAGTACATGATCTCCTGGCCGCCATCCAATTACCAAGCAAAGTTGCTATTATCCATTGTAAGTCTCCAAATGTACATAGCTAAAGGGAATGCCCTAGCTGATCAGACAGCAAAAGAGGCTGCTATAAGAACGACAGCAACAGTTCAAATGCCCTACCTAGTTCCAGACATTACCCTTACTGACAATCTATTGCTAAGCCTCCAGGATTTGGCTATCAGTAGTGACAAAATAGAATGTCAGTCGGTTGGTGCAGTACAAGATTCCTGATACGGGTCTTATCTGCAAAGAGGGGAAAACATGTATTCAAGTTGCAAGCACCCCGATTTTATTTGCACAATATCATAGTCTTGGCCATAGGGGAGCACAGGCAACCACTAAACTCATTCGGAGAGATTTTTTTATACCACGTTTTAGATCAAGTTGAACGAGATGTTGCTCGTGCCTCCTCTTTTCTCTCCACAGGAACCTACAAATCCTTTCCAACCAGGAGACGTGGCGCCTGGCAAAAGGACGAAAACAGACTGAGTTCCCGTTTGGAACACCCACTCGAGTGGTAGCAGTCACCAGAACAGCGATTCTCACAGAAGAGTCTCCAATCTGGATTCACAATAGCAGAGTGAAAAGGGTCCCTGAGGCTTCTTCTCCGGTAACGGACAAAGACAAAGAGGGTAAAGCAGGTGTGAAATCCCTGAACAAAGAGGGGAGCTCAGAGGAAGTTTCCCTGAAAAGTGCCTTTCCACAGGCTGAAGATGATGACCCCACAATATTCTGGGAGATTTTTTTGTCTGCTGATAATTATTTATCTTTGTGTTTTCTTGACAGTCTGGCTTATTACTACATGTATTTATCACCCAGAGGAGATGAGTTTCTTCTGCGGTGCACCAAATAATCGGCCAGTATATAAAAGAGCTCAGGAGCAAGATCCCTTTGCTTCCGCCCCCTTTTATTCTGAACAGAATAGTATAGTCAGGATGGCAAATGCCCTAAATGTTAGTTCATTGTGCCTTAAAGACTTACAGAGCCCACGGGATCTTATACAAACATGTGTTATTGCTGTGCCTACACCTGATGAATCCATCCTTGAAGTCTGGTCGAGGGCTAACAATACACAATCTTTTATTCCCTTGCATGACTTCTGTGAGGAGAGTCAGAAATTAGGAAATAGCAGGGATAATATTAGAATAATTACTATTAATATGACTGCAGCAGAGACTTGTTTTACCTTTTCCCAGGATATGATTTTATATTGTGATAGTAGAGACAGTGGATTACCTAAGAATAGTGTATATGATTATATTGACAACACCTGTGAAATGAATAGTAGGCTTGCTAGCTCCCTGAATAATTCCATGAGTTGTAATAAGACCATGTTTTATCTATAATATAATGCTCCTTAAGGGATGTTTTTTGTCTTGTGGTAACAGCACTTACAATTACATCCCTGCCAATGTTATTGGAGGTCCATGTGCGTTATCCAGGCTGACTTTCGCCCTTCCCAGTCAACCCCCTATCAGGAGAGCTTACAGATCGGTTACCAAGACTTTATCAGAAGACTGTGACTCTACTTTACCCCTTCTCAGCCGTACAGAGTATACAAGTTTGGGCGCCTCTATATTAGGAGTGCCTGGACTGGCTATATATAATACTCATACTATAAATTCTATTGCATGTGACTTGCTAAATCTCTGAATCATACCTCTATCGCCTTATCAGACATGCTTTTAGATCTACAAGGCGTAAAAGGACTAGTGCTAGAAACTATTTGCTGTGGATTATCTGTTACTTAAACATAATATAGGATGTCAAGATTCTAAAGGAATGTGTTGCTTTAATTTATCTGACCATACCAGATCAAGCCAGTCCCATATTCAAGCGTTACATGAAATTGCCAATAATATCAAGAAAAATGTTGATTCATCCTCTTAGTGGGACTGGTTATTAAGCTGGCTGCCGGATTTGAGTTGGTTTAGAACATTATTTATCAGTATTATAATTATAATTGCTTCCTTGATTGTCATATGTTGTTGTATCCAATGTATCACTTCCCTCATACAGATGTTTTGTGTAATGTGTCCAAAACCAACAGACCCTGGACGATCATATGCTACTTACCTCTCTATGAGAGAAAGAAGATAAGTCATATTCATGACTTAAGAGGGTATTGAAGGGTTAAATAGAATAAGCTATATGATCTGTAGTAATGACGGGATGTTTGGTGACATCATACTAGAGGGTGAATGTATTTACTTTAGCCTTATGTCCATATATGGAATTGGTTTTACTCAGCACTATTGTATATGTGAGCCACACCTGTTTCCTGTATGTATAAGACGCCGTATGGTCAAGATTAAATCAGAGCTGTTTCAGAGACCATATAGAGTGTGTGTCATTGACAGCTCTCCAGGCCCTGTCTTTGGAAACGAAGGAGGAATCAGGGTGCATTCAGAAGCAGATCACTTTCAGTTACCAAGTCAGCTCGTCAGTACAGCAGAGTGAGAGAGAGATATAGCAGAGTTGAGTTTGCCTGCTAGTTTAATGCTAAAGCCTGCTGGAACCAAGACAAAGCTTGTAAGCTGTTGGACGAAATGTTTATTTAAAGTAAAGCTGCTGTTGAGCTTCACCTCAAGGTCTGGACTCAAGTTACTCTTTTATCCCTCAATTATTACCCCTATTTATTGCTGCGGCACCAAAGTCTGGGGTCCAGCAGTGTCCAGGTAGGAGCACAATGACACATAAAATGACATTTAGGCCACACTACACCACTCAGCATTTCTTACACCTAGGAAGCGATATAGAGGCCTGAAGGGGGGAGGTGTCCGTGGCACTTGTCCATATAATGGCTGCTGATGGAGGGTCATCACTGCCACTTACGTGAATGCGCAGTAACAATCCTTTTCCTTCTTTTATATGTTTCTCAACAAGGCCAGCCATTAGATATTCCTCCAATCAAGATATTCCTGCATCTTCCATGAGGACTTAAGCTTGTACCACTTCCATTTGTGCCCAGGTAAGAGCTAAAGACTTAATGTAATTTATGCAAATGAAATAGTGACACCATGTCCCCCCTATTTGCATCTGAAAATATGGTTTGTTCATGGTGTCATAGACCCCAAACTTGGATATAACAATAATTGCCAATAAATAATTAAATAAATGATTAACCACTCTTAAAGTATTTAGTAGACTTTATTAATGGAATATGATTGGCAACAATGCTGAATGTTACCTATTAATAATAAGTAAACTAAACCAAATAAACATACAGTATAAACCATTGCCAATTAAATACTGAATAAATAATCACCAACCTAGTCCACTCGGAGAGCGACTTTACCCATAACTCCATAAAGCACCGCAGCCTCCTTCGATCATATTCTGCAATCCAACATTAAATATGTCATGACCAATATCGGATAAAGTTTGTTTTGAATTATCATATAAACCTATAAGAAACCCTTCCAGCTCCTTATGTCTGTATGACATCCCTTGAATAGAAACCATAAATTTCTCAATACTTTTGTTAATGCGATCTCTGATTGTTTTCTATAAAGGTTAAGTATTCAAAACTCCAAGCCCATCTGGGCACTATTTCAGAAAAAAAAATCTTAGCTTGTGGGAAATGAATGTGGATTTTTTACAATGCTATTTTTTTAATCTTTTATTAATTTGTGTGTGCGGAGTCTATACCCATATCGAATGAACCAGTGTATAAAATTAACATATTAGGCGTAGGCCACCTCTTTGATGCTAGTATACATTCGGAATAAATGTTCTTTATGTGCAATCCCTCAAGACCTATAGAATCTGAAATAAGATTATATTAATAAATCAGGTCTGATGTACAACTTGTATCTTTTTGAATTCCATCTACCAATTCTTTTCATCACATTTTCTTTGAGGCCTAGTTTAGACACCAATGTTGCTGCTCCAATCCTAAAGGAGTGAGCTGTAATTTTTTTTTCTTTTTAAAACCTAAATGTGATTTACACTTATATAATATGAAATTGAATTGGTACTTTGTTAATGGTGATAGGTCAGAGTGCATGAATAGTGGGCATGGTTTGCATGACCTGACTATTAACCAATCTTTCAGAGCCTGCCCAGGGTAGAGTGGTGAAGATTGAAATTTGTTCAATCTCAACCAAGTTTCTTTTCCATATTCATCTGTTTTAGATCTTCTTAGGAATATTTTAGTGTTATCTACGTGGATAACAATATCATTAACCTGTAAAGGCGCTTCTGTGTTCCTATTCGCAACTGTGATTTCATTTACACGGAGTGCTCCGAAAGAAGAATGTATTGCCCCTTTTTACTCCTTTAACTAATTGTTGTAATAAAAAACTAGAAGTAAATGGGGTTTTATTGTAGATTGTATGGAAAGTATTTTTTGAATGTATTCCACTTTTTAGGCCCTTCCTAATTAATTCTAGAGCAAAAATAATAACGTGTTTGATGGCAAAATATTCCCACACTTCCTCTGCATCTGGGACCAAATGTCTGAAATATCGAAAGTTCTGCTGGGACAAAGAATCTCTGGCTTTCATCAAAATGTTATTTTTTAAACAAGTTAAGACTGATTTGTCTTAAACCTGCCTAACACCCTGCACCTGAACCTATCAGCTACACTATAGGTCAATCTAACCTACACTGACTATCTTCCCCTAACTATCTGAATTATATATCTAAGTTAACCATTTAATGTAATACAACAAAGCACAGAGCACAGCAATGACACTGCTGTCTCTTTCATAACTGCAATAAACTTTAGAAAATAGCTGCTGGGGAGGTTCTTATATAGTAAGGGGTAGGCAACTTTCCTATTGGTTGCTAGGGATGTTGCTAAGCTGTGACAAAGCCTTCTCATTGGCCTACAAGCTAGAAGAAGGGAGGAATGATCACCTGATGTGTACTGTGTTAAAAATATATATATATATTTGTCATTACGAATATATAGCACTATATTTTTAATATTTGCGAATTCTCGAAGTGCCGATATTCGCAATAAAAATTCATAATACGAATATTCGTGTTCAACCCTATTGATGACAACTTCAGACTTTGCTGATAAACAATTTATAGAGAAAACCGCTCTCTTATTATCGGAAAATATTAAAATATGTTTGTTTTTTAAAATCATTGTGCCAATTTGTTAATGCCACCAGTCAACAATTCGAGAATACTATATTCTTAATAAATAGTTCACATAACCAATTTATTGGCCATTTTTCAGCTGACCATTGTTTTTTAAAAATTGCTCTGTAACCCACCGATGCAGCAGTGTCGGTAAATAACTGTAACAAATCAGAATCAATAAATTCATGTTGCCAAATGGTTCTACCATTAAACTCATCTGGGAAACTTAACCAAATTTGAATGTCATCCTTTAACGAATATGGTCAAGGGGAGTTTTTTTTTCCTTTAGTGGCAGCATACATCCTTCTGAAAAAAACTGTCCCCATTGGAATAACTCTGGCAATAAAATTTAATGAGCCCAGAGTTGATTGTAAATGTTTTGGTGTGGTTTTCTTTGCCGTCAATAAGTTCTTTAATAAAATCCTGGAGGAATACATTTTTTCTTCTGGTATTTTAAATTCAATTTTTTCAGTATCTATAGAAATACCTAAAAAGGTGATATTATTTGTGGGATAAACTGTCTTTTCTACGGCTAGTGGAATTTGAAAGTGGTCAGATATGTTTTTGAAAGTCATAAGTCAATTGATGCATTAGTTGGTATCACACTTACTTATGAATAGAAAATCATCCAAGTAGTGGATAACATTTCCACCTGTTGAATGATTTTCCAGCATCCATTGCAAAAAGGTACAGAATGCCTCAAAGTAAAAAACAGGATAAAGAAAATCCCATAGGTAGTATTTGGTCATAGTAGTATTTTCCTTCAAAATGAAATCCTAATGAGTTGTAACCCGCTGGGTTAATAAGTAATAACTTGAATGCAGATTTAATGTCCATTTTTGTCAGTAGAGCATTCTGTCCTGCTTTTTTAAGTAGAGATAATGCTTGGTCAAACGAAGCATAGTGCACTGTTGTGGAATTCTTGTCAATTAAATCATTTTAAGAATCGTCTTTTGGGTACAATAAATGATGAATCAGGCGATAAGTATTAGCCTCTTTCTTAGGGACTGAACCTGTGAGAACCTGAAATTTTTGAAAGGAGGTTGATGAAAAGGACCAGCAAAAATACGTATCTTTATCTATTTTTTCCTGAACCGCATTTTTGTTTACATTAACAGATTTCAAATTTTCAACGAATGTACAACCAGAACCAGATAAAGTAGGTACGTAAAAACCAATTGAGAACCCCTCAATTAATATTTGCGCCATCGTTTTGTTTGAGTACATTTTTAAATAATGTATGAGTCTTGGGATGTTCTTGTGAAAATTGCAAACTTTAGCAATTTTGTTGATGGGTGGTTACCGATGCAAAAAGTGCATTCATGTCTATATTTACAATTTGTTTGCTATCTACATACTGACTCATTTAAGGCAAAGCTAATTCCTTTCTTGGGGTTTTGTTGATGACGAAAAAGATTGGTCCTTTGGGGCAACATTAGGTTGATCCAAAGACCAACGTCCTTAAATCCCCAATTTAAATCTGGGTACACTGCTAGTTTGTGACGAAAGGATTCATTATAGTTACACCATGCAATACGCCCAAAATTTTTGTAAGCTTCAAGAATGCTGTCTAGGTGATGAAACAGTCTGCTACAAAGATTCGGATGTTTCTCACCTAGTGCAGCCGAATAAATCCAAAATGCTTGAAGCCAATTTAAGAATGTTTTTTGTTGATTCTTTTTTCTCTCATCTTCCTCTTTTTTTGTCTAGCTTTAATGTCTCTTTTGAAGATGGAAGAAGTGAAAAAATATCAATGAATTCTCTGTTCCAATTTTTTTCTTTTGGTCTGATGTGACATTTGGAATCCCAATGGATAAATCTGGCATGTATTAGTTCTTTTACAGATGTTTCTTTTAAGCCGCTGCCCAGTTCCAAAGATGGTAGTAAACAATTAAAAATCTGTCATTAGTAATAGGGGGGGGGGGGGGAATTAATTGTAGTAAAATATTCATTGTCTTTTTGACTATCGGCATCCAAATGACTGTCTGTATTAAAAGGATGCTTTATATTTCATGTGTTGACCGTTGTTCTCCCACAGCTAGCTGCATGAGCCTTTTTTGCTGTTGAAGTAGGTGGCAGTAGTAGGACTTGCTTGTCAAAGTGAAGACAGGACAGCACCACTTGTTAGTCGATTTCTGTGCAAAATGGCGGTGCTCGATGTGGTGGCCAGATGGTGGTTTGAAGTGCCCTTGGTGGTCTGTATTAATGTGCCAGTGGCAAGGTCCCTTGTAGACGTGACGCCAGTACCTTTTGTATGGAGGTACAACCATTTACTGTAGTGTTTATTGAGGAACTTGAGACTGAGACAGGAAGGATGAAATCCAGGGAAGAACTTTACTTAAGATAACTTCTGATAACAGTACATCCAAAGTATTAAACAGTCTCCTAGTACAGAGGTAACACTGCTGCAGGTCCTCTGCTGACAGGTGTAAATGTCCCTCTCTAGCTATTAAATGCACTGAAATTGTAGCCTTACGGGTAGAGGACTTCAAGGCTGGTCCTGGTAATCCCGGTTCAGGCTGGTGAAGTTGCCGGAGGCTGGTGACTCCTTCACTTGGGAATCCAAAGGTCCTAAGGCACTAGTAGGAGATGGCCATAACCCTTTGGGGGTCTCTTTCCTTAGTATTTTCAGAGTAAATTGGAGCACTTCAGCTCTGGGCTGAAAACTGTCTGAGAGCTCAAGATTTCAGACAGCACACACCACACACTGCTAGACTGCACTTGACACAACTAGTCTGGAACCTGACTGAGCTCAACTGGCACTCAACTGCTAGACTAGGCCTGAGCTTGACTATATATATGGGAGGTATTATCTCCCCCTAGTGGTAGGCTCAGTGAAATGCAGTTAAATACACTTGTAAGCAGGGATTATGCATAAAAATGCATTGCAGAGTAAAAACAGGCTATATAAGAAGTAAAAAGCATAATACAACAAATTTTCTGTACCCATAAGGGTAGTGGGACACTGCACATGAGTTTCAGCCTTTTTGATTAACCCCTTCAGGACATTTTTCACCTTAAGGAACAGGTCATGTGTCACTTTATGTGGTGATAACTTTAAAACGCTTTTACTTATCCAAGCCATTCTGAGATAGTTTTCTCATCACATATTGTACTTCATGACAGTTGTAAATTTGAGTCAAAATATTTAATTTTTATTTATAAAAAAATACCAAATTTACAAAAAAAATAATAATTCGCAATTTTCAAAACTTAATTTCTCTGCTCTCAAAACAGATAGTGATACCTCCTAAAATAGTTATTACGTTACATTTCCCATATGTCTACTTCATGTCTGGATCATTTTGTAAATTACATTTTCTGTTTTTGGGACGTTAGAAGGCTTAAAAGTTTGAAGCAAATTTTGAAATTTTTCAGAACATTTCCAAAACCCACTTTTTAAGGACCAGTTTAGGTCTGAAGTCACTTTGTGAGACTTACACAATAGAAACCACCCATAAATGCCCCATTTTAGAAACTACACCCCTCAAGGTATTCAAAACTGATTTTTCTAAATTTCTTAAACTTTTAGGTGTTCCACAAGAATTAAAGGAAAATGTAAGCAGGGGTTCATTCACGGCAAAAGGGGGTTCATGTCACCCAGCAATAGAACAGAGGATTTTGAGAGATTTAGGCCCCTGTCACCCAGGCACAGCATGGGTTTGTATACGCCAAAAATGGTAAAATGTCACCCGACAATTGAAAATATATATTTTTTCAATTTAGGGCACAAGAATTGGCACTTTTTTGCTTTAAAAAGGCTCGAAAATAGTCCTTGAAAAAGCTAGAGGGATGTAAAAGGCAGTAAAATGTGCTTAAGAGCATGGCAACTGCTCTTCAAACAAATGTGGACAGGGAAATAACTTAAAATAAAATAACTAAAAATTACAAATTATTAACCTGCAACTCAGAAAAGGAGGTGGATATGGAGTCAGAGGTTGAGGAGGCGTTGAATGTGGTGTTGTAGGGGGAGGCAGCAATGGAGGAGGAGGAGGAGGTAGTCAACAATGTTTTTTTAATTTTTTTTATTGGGGTAGGTAGCCCCCCAAAATATTGTGACAAATGAAAAAAAAGAAAACAAAGAATCATTGCACTTGACTTGAGTACAAGAATGTATGTTTGATGGTGGTATAAATGTCTATTCTGCACAAGGTACAGACAAGTCTTGTGGAATCCAAGCCTGGTTCATTTTAATGAACGTGAGCTTGTCCACGTTGGCTGTGGACAGGTCGCTGCGCTTGTCTGCGATGACGTCCCCTGCCGTGCTAAACACATGTTCAGATAATACACTAGCTGCAGGGCAGGCCAGCACCTCCAAGGTGTAAAGGGCAAGCTCAGGCCATGTGCCCAATTTGGAGACCCAGAAGTTGAAGGGGGCAGACCCGTCATTCAGTACGTGTAGGCGTGTGCAGACATACTGCTCCACAATGTTGGTGAAATGCTGCCTCCTGCTAAGAAGTTCCATATCAGCTGGTGGTGCTGGTTTATTGTGGCATGCTGACAAAGCTTTTCCACATTTCGGCCATGCTAACCCTGCCTTCTGAGGTGCTGGCGGTGCCCAGCTGCGTTGGTGACCTCTTCCTCATCCTCTGCCTTCACCTTGTGCTTCCACTGTGCCCCCGCACTTTATGCAGCAGCTCTGACATGTCGGGGTAATTTTTAAGGAATCTCTGCACCACCAAATTCAGCACATGTGCCAGGCAAGGGATGTACGTCAAACCGGCTAGTCCCAGAGCTGCTACGAGATTTCGCCCATTATCGAACACCACCAGGCCGGGCTTGAGGCTGACTGGTACAAACCACTCATCTGTCTGTTGTTAAAGGCCCGTCCACAGCTCCTGCGCGGTGTGGGATTTGTCCCCCAAACAGATACGTTTTAAAACTGCCTGCTGTAGTTTACCCCTGGCTGTGCTGAAGTTGGTGGTGAAGGTGTTACCCTGAACGGATGAAGAGCTGGTAGAGGATGAGGAAGCAGAGTAGGAGGAGGAAGCAACAGGAGGCAAACTGAAGCGCCCTGCAATCCTCGGTGGTGAAAGCACATGCGCCAAACTGCTATCCGCCTCAGGCCCAGCCACCACTGCATTTACCCAGTGTGCTGTGTAGCAATGTGAACATTGAAGTGTTTTCCCCAGGCTCCGGTCCGGGACTTAGGGCATGCTCATGTCCAGGGATCCTATTTAATCCTGCTACTTGTTCTTGGGTGTGTCTCACTCTGGAGAGTGTGCAGACAGAGGCCTGGTGAGGCTCTGTCAGTGTGGTCTCAGATAAGCCAGGCTGAGGGGCCACGAGGCTATGCAATAGCCTGGACTTTGGGGGACTTGCACACAGAAGGCTGGAGTGGCTCTGTGTGGTCTGAGCCAGAAGGGCTGAGAGACCACGATTCCCCAAGAGACACTGGTGTGGGAGCAGCCTGGAGGCTGCTGAAGGTTGGGCTGGGAAAGCCGCATCTCATCACAGGTGTGAACTGTGCTACGCTTTAGGTGAGTCAGGGAAACCTATGTGTTTAGTTAGGGCCCAGACGGGCAAGGTATTTTATTTTGGCTTTGTGTGTTTTTGCTTTATGCCGTGTGCCACAATAAAGCACAGTTTGGCCCCTAAATCCTGGTTTCTGTGAAGAAGTGTGTGTTTGCAACCCCTGGAAAAGAGCTAATCCCCTACATTTGGTGTCGGATGCGGGCAAGCGTCCCTGCTGAAAGGAGATAACTGGTTGCTAGGGGCAACGGCAAGAGCAGGTGCTGCTGAATTCTGCTATGTTGCAAAGGAAATTGCTGTGTGGATTTAAAGGGCCAGCAGCCCTGGGAAAGAAACTTTAATGTCTGCAATGCAAAAGAGACTGTGAATGCTGAAATTGTCTCTTGAGAGTGAGACACCTGGAGGCCGGCTCTCTGTTAGTGGACTTGTTGCTGAAAATTTTTCTGGTGCCTGGGCTGTCTGTTGCTATGGGGTGGATGGAGGATCTCACCGAGCAGCTGAGGCAGGCCAATCTGGAGGCGCAGCTGCAGCTAGCCCTGAATAGAGGGTCCTTAACGCTGTATGGACCCTGCACAAAGTTCCAAGAGGTCGGCAGTGTGGTGGGAACGACGGAGAAAAAGCAAAGATATGCCGTTGCCAAGGGCAACCGTCGGGAAGAAAAGGAGGTGGAGAGTGGTGCAGCTCTCAGGAGATCCTATGTTTCCTGCACGTGTGCGCAAAGTCCTAAAGGGTGCGGATGGAGTGACTGTCTGGAGAATGGCTGGAGTCAAGGCCAAGGCGTTTCCCGTGGCAACTACTGTATTAAGGAGAAGGGTGATGACCGAGCTGGAGATATTCCTGGACTCCCCTCATCTCCCGTGAGTGCCGAATCCGTGACGACAATCGGTAAGATCGTTCCGATTTTCCCGTGTGTAACAGACCCAGTGACATTGAGCAGGCGGCAGTTGCTACCCGCTGGGTCGGTGGGTGATATGTCACCGAGGCTAGAAACTGTCTCAAAAGCGTGTGACCATATGAAAAGTAATATAATGCTTAGTGTACGGGACAGTCATGTGGTTAATAAGAACTGTCCGATGGTTCTCACTGAGGGTGAGACTGCGGTGAGAACTGGAACTTATGGACTTGCTGGTAGAACTATGCTCATGCATGAGGGATTGTTGGGCCATGATTTCCCATTGTTCCGTGACTTGTGGGGAAGTGGAAACACTTCTGCAGTCAGTGATGAAACTCCTGCAGAACTGGTACCTAATCCTTTAAGTGAAGTGACCATTAGAGACAATGGTGCCGATAGGGTGCAAGGTGATTGTGCCAGGTTGGCGGAAATGCATAATGAAAGTGGGATGTCATGTGAAATATCTGATGTTGATAACATACCTTTTCCGTTGCAGGCTGTGGTCAGGGGAGAAGCGCCCCCTGGTGGTAAAAATGTAAATGATGATGAAGCTTTATTTTCTTCATCTGCTATTATTCATGAAGAACTTTATGACTTGATCAGGAGGTTTGAAGAATTGCATATAAGTAATGTGAACCAGGCACCTGAAAGAGAGCCTGAGCAAGTGCAGGTGGTTCTCACTGAGGGGGAGTCTCCAGTGAGAACTGGGTATTGTGGACCTGATGTTACAAATATGTTCTTATATGATGTGATGTTGGGTTGTGATAACGTTTCGTTGTTATGGGGCAAGGTAGACACTTCTGCAGATAGTGACGAAACTCCTGCAGAACCTGTACTTGCCCGTGTAAATGAAGGCCTAAGGGAGCTGCACATTGACTGCCATGGGAAAAGAATACTGCCTATTGAAAACCATGGTGCTGATAAGAAACATGTGAATGATGCAGAAGTGCAGATAAATGTTGTGAGCACTGAGTGGAGCAATCCTACTCTGGTGAACATGCAAGAAAGGGTAGCAGTCCTAGAGGGAGTATCACAAGTACCAGAGGTGGACAGGCAGTCTCCACAGTGTTTTATGGTCCATAAAGTAATGTCCCATGTAGGGATTAACTCGGCAGTGCCCCTAGAAGTCAGCGTTTATAATGACACCAGTGACATAGGCGATATATGCGCTGTGGCCATTAGCAACTCTGAGAAGGAAGCTACCAAGTCAAGGTATTGCAAAATTCAGGTAGTCACTAGTAGAGACCAGACGACAGTTATACCTGACGTGACGAGAGCTGAGTGGGGAGATGGCAGCCTAGTGTCTGAGACCCATACCCAGGCAGGGGTAGATGACCTGACGCGTCAGTACAGCTGCAATCCTGAAGATTTTTCTCTCTCCACACAGTCCCTAGATATGATAGAGAAGGGACTAGATGTCTTCACAGAGTCACCGAAGAAGACTGCAGTAGATACAAACAAAGTGCTTAAAGAGACCCTGCGTGGAACCCCCACAGGGTGGCCAAAAGAGAATGGTGATATTCCTACATCGGCTGCAGCAGAGCCAAGTGAAGAGCATCTGGAACAGGAGACACTCTCCTTGGCTCGATCCCTTGAAGAAGTGCTTGAGGAGCGAGATAAATGTGAGAGGCTGAACAGACAACTCACAGCAGGGATGGAAGATCTCATGAGCTCAAAGGATGATGTCAGGAAGAACGTCTATGAGTTGAAGAAGTCTAAGCCAGAGCCTGTTAAGAATGGGTCTGGAGATGGTGGCGCCGTGGTGCCGACCGAGGTGGAGAAGATGGAAAATCTTTCTGCTCACCCAACTGATGGTGCTGATGTGCATGCAGAGGTCTTAAAATGGGAGAAAACCTTGGATGTCCCAGAGACCAAGGTTAGGGCGGAAAGAGCGACTGTTGAAGTGGGAAAAGCCACTGAAGACGCAGAAGACTCTGAAGTTGGCTCCAAACCTGAAGAAACCCCTACTGAGAATAATGGTAAAGGGGTCCAGATATGTGGAAAAGGAGCGAGACATAAGAAACCTGCTCTGCAGAAGGAGCCCCGCAAGGCAAAAGAGAAGGGGTCTGGACATGACCATGACTGGGACCAGTTCAGTCAAGAGTTGCCGCAGTCCAAGAAAGGACGCGAGGGGCCTGTGCAGAAGCCAGGAAATATAAAAAGACAGTACCTGCTCATGAGATGGGCAAGAAAATCCCAGAGGCCTTGTCAGCTCTGTAATAAACTCATGAGTGTGACAAACCAAGCACTGATGGCATGGGTCTGGCAAAATAAAGGGAAGCCTCTGACGCGGACCACATCTTCCAGGGGGAAGGTTGAGCCAGGCGATGGCAAGAAAATGCGGATGCCCTGTCACGAGCATCCAGTTGGTACATGTGTTCACCCCCACAGGTTTGAACAGAGGGGGGGGGGATATGTAGCAATGTGAACATTGAAGTGTTTTCCCCAGGCTCCGGTCCGGGACTTAGGGCATGCTCATGTCCAGGGATCCTATTTAATCCTGCTACTTGTTCTTGGGTGTGTCTCACTCTGGAGAGTGTGCAGACAGAGGCCTGGTGAGGCTCTGTCAGTGTGGTCTCAGATAAGCCAGGCTGAGGGGCCACGAGGCTATGCAATAGCCTGGACTTTGGGGGACTTGCACACAGAAGGCTGGAGTGGCTCTGTGTGGTCTGAGCCAGAAGGGCTGAGAGACCACGATTCCCCAAGAGACACTGGTGTGGGAGCAGCCTGGAGGCTGCTGAAGGTTGGGCTGGGAAAGCCGCATCTCATCACAGGTGTGAACTGTGCTACGCTTTAGGTGAGTCAGGGAAACCTATGTGTTTAGTTAGGGCCCAGACGGGCAAGGTATTTTATTTTGGCTTTGTGTGTTTTTGCTTTATGCCGTGTGCCACAATAAAGCACAGTTTGGCCCCTAAATCCTGGTTTCTGTGAAGAAGTGTGTGTTTGCAACCCCTGGAAAAGAGCTAATCCCCTACAGCTGTTATAAAGATATAACGGCCCTGACCGTGCTTACTGGTCCACGTATCCGTAGTCAGGTGCACCTTGCCACAGATGGCGTTGCGCAGTGCACACCTGATTTTGTCCCCTACTTAGTTGTGAAGGGAAGGGATTGCTCGCCTTGAAAAGTAGTCGCGGCTGGGCACGACATACTGTGGGACAGCCACCGCCATAAGGCCTTTAAAACTATCTGTCTCCACCAGACGGAATTACAGCATTTTAAATGCCAGTAATTTAGAAATGCTGGCATTCAGGGCTAGGTATCGCGGGTGGGTAGGGGGATACTTCCTCTTCCTCTCCAACGTTTGGGATATGGAGAGCTGAACGCTTGCGTGGGACATTGTGGAGATGCTTGGTGACCCAGGTGTTGGTGTTGCTGGCAGATCCTCTGTTTGTGGGGTGCCAGGTGGCACTGTCACTCCAGAGGTGGATGAAGAGGCCGTGACTGCAGCAGAAGAGGAAGCAGGAGGAGCCAGAGACCTTTCTTGGTTTTTGAGGTGTCTACTCCACTGCAGCTCGTGCTTTGCACTTAAATGCCTGGTGATGCAGGTTGTGCTCAGGTTGAGAACGTTTATGCCTCGCTTCAGGCTCTGATTGCACAGCGTGCAAACCACTCGTGTCTTGTCGTCAGCACATTGTCTGAAGAACTGCCACGCCAGGGAACTCCTTGGAGCTGGCTTTGGTGTGCATGATCCCTTATTGCGGTAGGCAGTAGCAGGCGTACTGTCTAGGGGGCGGCCGATACGCTTTTGCACCCTGCTCCCTCTTCTGCTGTGCTGGTGGCTCTGTGCGACTACCACCTCTTCCTCCGAACTACATAGGTCACTCACATGACCTTGATTCCATGTGGGGTTGAGGACCTCATCGTCCTCCACATCATCTTCCAGCCAGTCTTCACCCCTGCCTTTCTTGTCGGTCTGCACACTTTCAAAAGCCCCAGCAGTTGGCACCTGTGTTTCGTCATCATCCGAGACGTGCTGCGATGGTCCTCCCATGTACTCATCTTGAAAAATAATTGGTTGGGCATCGGTTCACTCAATCTCTTCCACTTCTGGGGCAGGGCTAGGTGGATGGCCCTGGGAAACCCTGCTAACAGAGTCATCAAAAAGCAGAAGAGACTGCTGCATGACTTGGGGCTCAGACTGCTTGGCTGATTTGCAAGGGGGTGAGGTGAAAGACTGATGGACATCGGCTGCAGGTGCCAACTGTGGTCTTTCAGCAGGAGACTGGGTGGGAGACAATGTGAAGGAACTGGATCCACTGTCAGCAACCCAATCTACTATCGCCTGTACTTGTTCAGGCCTCACCATTCGTAGAGCAGCATTAAGTCTGACCAAATACCGCTGCAGGTTTTGCCGCCTACTCGCACCTGAGGAAGGTGTTTCACTTGTGCGTGTAGCTGGCACAGATCGACCATGTCCTCTCCCTGCAACAGGAGCTCCACCAGCAGCACCACGACCTGGGCCACGTCCCTTATTTGATGCTCTCCTCATATTTTTTTAATTTAGGATCTTGCCCTAAATGGGTGTTTAATTAATAGTAAAAAAGAATCACAGTATGTAAAGGGTGTATCTCACACGGCCTGAATCAGACTAGGCCTCAATTAAAGATTTTTTTGCACAAAATGGCTGTATTTCAAATGCCTGTATTTCAAATGCCTGTATTTCAAATGCCTAATTGAAACCCCAGTATGTAGAGGTGGTATCTCAGAGGACCTGAACCTCTGTAGGCCTGAAGTAAATATATCTTTGCACAAAATAGCTGTATTTCAAATGACTGTATTTCAAATGCATAATTCAAACCCCTGTATGTATAGGGGGGATCACACATGCCCTGAACCAGTGTAGGCCTGCAGTAAATATATCTTTGCATAAAAAGGCTGTATTTCAAATGGCTGTATTTCAAATGCCTAATTCAAACCCCTGTATGTAGAGGTGGCATCTCAGAGGTCCTGAACCTCTGTAGGCCTGCAGTAAATATATCTTTGCACAAAATGGCTGTATTTCAAATGCCTAATTCAAACCCCTGTATGTAGAGGTGGTATCTCAGAGGTCCTGAACCTCTGTAGGCCTGAAGTAAATATATCTTTGCACAAAATGGCTGTATTTCAAATGTCTGTATTTCAAATGCCTAAATCAAACCCCTGTATGTATAGGGGGGATCACACACGCCCTGAACCAGTGTAGGCCTGTAGTAAATATATCTTTGCACAAAATGGCTGTATTTCAAATGCCTAATTCAAACCCCTGTATGTAGAGGTGGTATCTCAAAGGGCCTGAACCTCTATAGGCCTGAAGTAAAAATATATTTTCACAAAATGGCTGTATTTCAAATGGCTGTATTTTTAAAATGCCTAATTGAAACCCCTGTATGTAGAGGCGGTATCTCAGAGGGCCTGGACCTCTGTAGGCCTGAAGTAAATATATCTTTGCACAAAATGGCTGTATTTCAAATGCCTAATTCAAACCCCTGTATGTATAGGGGGGATCACACACGCCCTGATCCAGTGTAGGCCTGAAGTAAATATATATTTGCACAAAATTGCTGTATTTCAAATGGCTGTATTTCAAATGCCTAATTCAAACCCCTGTATGTATAGAGGGATCACAAATGCCCTGAATCAGTGTAGGCCTGCAGTAAATATATCTTTGCACAAAATGGCTGTATTTCAAATCCCTAATTCAAACCCTGTATGTAGAGGTGGTATCTCAGAGGGCCTGAACCTCTGTAGGCCTGAAGTAAATATATCTGTCACAACCAGACAGCTGAGAAGCTCTGACAGAAGCCTTTCAGAACCTCCTTCTTGAGTTTTCTTTGTTGTGGTATTCAGTTCCTCATCTCGTTAGCCTCTCTCAGCTGTCATGTAGTTAGACTGATTGCATCCCTTTAAATTCCGCCCCATAATGCATTACTGGGCGGCTTATACTTCTTCCTGGAGTGTGTGTGCATGCTGATCCTGTTTCCCAGTCTGCTACAAAGTTAAGTGCTGTACATTTATCTGTTATTTTCTGTTTGCTGGATCCCAGGTGACCCTGACTCCCTCCGTGTCTGGTGTAGGGAGCCGGTGGTCGTGTCCCCTCACTATTGTAGGGTGTTCAGGGGTTATATAGTCGAGGTACGTGGATATGCAACCATCCACCTTTGGGATCTTTGCATAGGCTGAGCAGCCAGGGAAAGTGCTAGGTCTTGTGCAGGGGTCTCCCTTTTGGTTCCTTAGCTTTGGATTCAGTGAGTCATATATGCATGTTGCTTTGTCTTGTTTCCTGTACACCTTCTGTGACATTATAAGCCGCCAAAACCGTCTCAAGCATGGATCCGGTTTCACTTTTGGCTGAACGCCTTCAGGGTCTTTCATTGGAGGTAGCTGATCTCCGCAGGACTTTTTCTCAGCTTCAAGTGACCGGTTCAGCTGGCATTCATGGAGTTTGTTCTGAGCCTAAGATCTCGCTCCCGGATACGTTTTCCAGGGGTAGTGAGAATTTTGTGCGTTTTAGAGAGGCTTGCAAACTCCATTTTCGCCTTCTTCCCCATTCCTCTGGTGATGAGGAACGGAGGGTGGGGATCATTATATCGCTGCTCAGGGGTAACGCTCAGTCCTGGGCCTTTTTCGCTGCCGGAGGGGGCACGGCCCCTCCGTTCAGTGGATGAATTCCTTTTAGCCCTGGGTCAGATATATGATGATCCGGATCGTATTGCTCTGGCTGAGTCTAGACTACGTCTATTATGCCAGGGTAAACAATCCGCAGAGATATACTGCTCAGAATTTCGGCGATGGGCAGCTGATACTGGTTGGAATGATGCTGCACTTCGAAGTCAATTTTGCCATGGTCTTTCAGAGGGATTGAAAGATGCATTTGCCTTTCATGAAAGGCCTATTTCCTTGGACTCTGCTGTCTCAGGCCGTTCGTATTGACAGGCGTCTTAGACAGAGAGGAGAGATCTCTCCTTCCTGTGATACTCAGTCCCAGGACAGTGCAGCGGTCCCATTCTGTGCGCAGGGGTCTCAGTCGCTGTCAGCCCCTTCTGAGCAGGAGCCCATGCAGCTGGGGTTGATTGCTTCTGACAATAGAAGATTCAGCCCGCATGGGAGGGTTTGTTTTTGTTGTGGAGGTATAAATCATTTGGCAAATGTTTGTCCCTCTAGGAGATTCAGGCAGTTCTCTGGGAGTAATAAAGAAACAAAGAGGAAAAAATCTTTTAAAAATGTTCCGTCTGTTACTATTGGCAGGGTTGAGGCGGAAATTGAAGGTTTTCCGTTTGCTTGTAGTTCCCGTTTTGTCCTGCCTGCTAGGGTGGCGCTAGAGAGCAAGAGCATTTTTTGTGAGATTTTTGTGGATAGTGGAGCAGCTGTCAATCTCATTGATAATCATTTTGCAATAACTCATGGTTTCCAGGTGTGCACTTTGGGAAAGGATATTCCTGTTTTTGCTATTGATTCCGCTCCACTTTCTCAGAAATCATTAAAGGGCATAGTTCACAATATCCGTTTAATTGTGAGTGATGCTCATGTTGAGGATGTATAAGAGAGAGAGAAAGAAAGTGTGAGGGTCAGACGGATCTGTTGGAAAAGGGTTCCACTAGATCTGAAAGACTTGAGGCGCCTCGGGTTTATAGGAGTGGAATGGAGAGAAGGTTGGGTGTTGAATACTAAAGGCTGCTCCGGGTATAGTCAAGTCGACAAGGTGTCTGCCTGTAGAGGATATAGTAGTGAGCCGAATAAGGGGGACTGGTGGGTAGAAATACCCTTCAGATCTCGCCTATTTGGAATATACCCTTTTGGGCGCCAATAGTGGTTGATCGTTACTGGTTGGTATTTGGGCTTTGTGTTAGGAGCAAGTTTTTAGGATGTAGGGGTGTGTATATATGTCTCGAGCTGTGAGGTAAAAGCACATATATGTATACGCATATATAAACGCGTATAAGAACCTGCACAAAAGATCAAAAGATTGTATCTATATAAAAGTCTAAAACATTTTCCACACGGGTAGGATTTCTGCAAACTGTCTCAAGTGCCTAAGAGACCGTGTTCTGCAGCATCGTGCACTGTATGGTATGGTACAGTATGTAAATCAATGGATTAAAAATCTGTATAAAAGGATACCATTATACATATATTTAAAATAATATATAAAATAATATTTTTAAAATAATGTAGTATCGTGGGTTCGGTTACTCACTTCACGAGGGGGGCGGTTTACCAGGATAAGCATAAAACACCTGTAACACCTGGGGGTACTCGGTTTACAGGTGTTTTATGCTTATTTCTTAATGGTAGCTTTTTGGGTTTGTCTTGTAATCCTTTTTGTCTCACTCAGGGATCCGTAGCTTCTTCTCCTCAGCTGTTTCTTGTCCAGCACTCCCAACCTCCTTATATTCCCCTCTCCCACTTCTCTGGTTGCCAGATATAGAGCTTCCTGCATGGACTTCTATACCCACTGGAGCTGAGTTGCTGTTATCCCTGGTTGTCGTACCAGAGCGTTACCCTCCGGATCCCTGTTGGTTGTTTGTTGTCGCCCACCTGGGATTATGTGTTTTGTCAGTATTGTCTGTCTTCTCCCTAGCGTTTCCCTTTAGTGTTAGTGCTGCGGACTAGTGTTCCCACCGCCCTATTCACTACGTAGGGCTCATTTTAGGGAAAGCCAGGGTTTTAGGAACGTGATCGGTGTACGGGTGAGAAACCCGTCTAGGGACGTTAGGGCAGTCAGGTGCCAGCCTCTAGGTGAGTTAGGGGTCACCATTTTTCCCTCTCCCTTGTACAGGGCCTTCCTTTTCCCTCCCTTTGCGTCACGTATGTGATCGGCACGCCGGTCGTGATATTTGATCTGACATGATGGAAGGATTGTGCTGTGAGGGATTGAATCCGATTCCATCCTGGCTTGCAGATGTCCGGCAGTTAATGGACACTCAAAGGAAGGAGAGTATCTGTTGTCCCCTTACTGAATCCAGCTCTTTTGAAAGAGAAGTTGTTCCAGGAAGACCAGTTCAGTGTGTTGACAGAAAGCCTCATCATCAAGCAAGGCTGCACGGTTGCTGAGAGGTTGGTGGCCATCCCGGGTATGCGGCATCCTCGGGCCCAGAACAGACGCAGGTCAGTACACCTAGTTACTGATTGTAATATATTGTGTGGCGCTTGAAGTAACAGAGACTAGCCTAGGCCTCGCATTAGCTAGATAGTTAGGGTTATACCGTTTGCTAGGCCTTACTGTACTGGACTGCAGCGCAGTAATTGACTTGCAGGCTCTGCTGCATCTGCCACCAGCTAGCGTTGTCCTCTATAGCGGCACAGCACGACTTGCAGGCTCTTCTGTGTGCGCCATCGGGCTAGGCCTGTCCCTCGCACAGGGACGGTGACTGTGGGCCTGGGGGATAACTTAGTCTGTGCATACTTGTATTGTTATGCTATTGCTATTGTTAAAGTAAAGTTTCTGTTTTTGCATATGAAGCTGGAGTCAGTGTCGCTTTTCTTGTCTGTGACTTTGCTGTATCCTGGGGAGCCCACCCCGGTACACAACTTACAGAGCGACAGCTCACCAGCAGGCACTCGCATATATTGTTTTAGAGCGTTAGCTCACCAGCAGGCACTCGCATTTAATGTTTTAGAGGGTCAGCTCACCAGCAGGCACTCGCATATAATGTTTTAGAAGGTCAGCTCAGCAGCAGGCCCTCGCCCATAATGTTTTAGAGGGTCAGCTCAGCAGCAGGCCCTTGCATATAATGTTTTACAGGGTCAGCTCACTAGAATGCACTTGCATATAATGTTTTATAGCGTCAACTCACTAGCAGGCCCTCGCCTTTATTGTTTTAGAGAGTTCGCTCAGCAGCAGGCCCTCGCCCTTAATGTTTTACAGGGTCAGCTCACCAGCAGGCCCTCGCATATAATATTTTAAAGCGTCAGCTCACCAGCAGGCACTCGCATATAATGTTTTAGAGCGTCAGCTCACCAGCAGGCACTCGCACATAATGTTTTAGAGCATCAGCTCAACTGCAGGCACTTGCATATAATATTTTAGAGTGTCAACTTACCAGCAGGCACTAGCATTCAAATGTTTTAGTGCGCCAGTTCACCAGCAGGCACTCGCATATAATGTTTTAGAGCGTCAGCTCAGTAGCAGGCCCTCGCGCATAATGTTTTAGAGGTTCAGATCAGCAGCAGGCCCTCGCATATAATGTTTTACAGGGTCAGCTCATTAGCAGGCGCTCGCCCCTAATGTTTTAGAGGGTCAGCTCAGTAGCAGGCCCTCGCCACTAATGTTTTAAAGGGTCAACTCAGCAGCAGGCCCTTACATAATGTTTTACAGGGTCAGCTCACCAGCAGGCCCTTGCCCCTAATGTTTTAGATGGTCAGCTTAGCAGCAGGCCCTCGCATATAATGTTTTAGTGTGTCAGCTCACCAGCAGGCCCTTGCATGTATTGTTTTAGATCGTCAGCTCGCCAGCAGGCATGCACATATAATGTTTTAGAGCGTCAGCTCATCAGCAGGCGCTCGCATATAATGTTTTAGAGGGTCAGCTCACCAGCAGGCACTCACATATAATGTTTTAGAGCATCATCTCAGCAGCAGGCACTCACCCATAATGTTTTAAAGAGTCAGATCATCAGCAGACCTTCACTCCTAATGTTTTACAGGGTCAGCTAAGCAGCAGGCCCTCGCATATAATGTTTTAGAGCGTCAGCTCACCAGCAGGCACTTGTATAAAATGTTTTAGCGCATCAGCTCACCAGCAGGCCCTCGCCCTTAATGTTTTAGAGCGTCAGCTCACCAGCAGGCTCTCGCATATAATGTTTTAGGGCGTCAGATCACCAGTAGGCCCTCGCCCCTGATGTTTTAGAGGGTCCGCTCAACTGCAGGCCCTCACATATAATGTTTTACAGGACCAGCTCAACTGCAGGTTCTCGCATATAATGTTTTACAGGGTCAGATCACCTTCAGGCCCGCACCTAAAATCTTTTACAGGGTCAGCTCACCTGCAGGCCTGCAACTCAAATCTTTTACAGGGTCAATTAACCTGCAGGTACGCAACGCATGCTGCATTGCTTTGAAGTAGTAGCCATTTATCAGGCTCCTTTGAACAATGATTCCACGTTACCAGTGGTCACCATGTTAGGCGCATAAAAGAACATCGAAAGTTGATAGGGAAGATATTAAAATAGATTGAGGACGACACGGAGATGTGCCATCAGGCAGATGTTATCTAGAATCAACAAAGCGGCAGCAGGGCCTCTCCTGTATAAGGTTTTCTCATTCTAAATACCGCAGTGACATTCCCTGTAATTTTGTATTACTCATTCCAATAAAAGGGCATCTTAAGAGTCCTGTATTGTTATTTATCATCACTACCTCCCCGAGCCGGGAGTGGGTAATTGCTGCGCGCCTGCTGCCTTCCTTTGATGCTTCTGCTTTAATAACTTGACCCGCCTTCTCTGGGTGGTTCACAATTAGGAAAAAAAAGGGGCAAGGCAACAACAGCCAATCAGATTTCAGCCATTGACCTCCCTTGGATGTGGTATCCCTTTCTCAAGCTCCCTCTCCGGCATCAAACCCTGATTCCCTGTTACCAGTGATCACCATGGTAGGTGCAGAAAAGAACATCTAAAGTTAATAGGGCAGACATCCAAATGGATCGTCGCCGTCACGGGGACATGCAATCGCCCAGAGATTATCTAGAGTCACCAATGTGGCAGCAGGCCCCCGCCCCTAAGGTTTTAGATGGTCAGATCAGCAGGCCCTTGCTCCAAATGTTTTTGAGGGTCACCAGCAGGCCATCAATCATAATTTTTCAAGGGTGTGTATGATGCCCTCCTTTATGTGTAACAAAGGGTGTTTTGGAGTGCCAGTTTTTGGCAGCCCTTTTACTTAGTGCATAGGCTTTATGAGTGTAGGAGTCCCACTACCTGAACAATTGTACCACAATGTGAATGAGGCCCTACTTTATGTGATATACAGGCTGTTTCAGAGTGCCTCTTGCTTGTAATTCTTTGCAGCACTTGCACTTTATATACAATTAAATATACAGGAAAGAATGTTTCCTAACAATTTTTCCTGTAAAATACATTTTTTGGGGGGGTTTTGTGCGTATTTTTGTCAGTTTGTAAAAGTGGCGTACAACTTGGACAACATGGTTCCCAGAAGCGAAATGGGAGTCCAAGATGTATCCAGGCATCGTTCCTATGGTGTTCCTGATCCATTTCGGTGGTGTTTCTGTCACTTTCTGACCTTTTCCAATGGACCAGGCACCCTCCCCTCTTCAGATCATGGTTTGGAAACAGAGACAATGCAACATGCATATATGACTCACTGGATCCAAAGCTAAGGAACCAAAGGGGAGACCCCTGCACAAAACCTGGCACTTTCCCTGGCTGCTCAGCCTATGCAAAGATCCCAAAGGTGGATGGTTGCATATCCACGTACCTCGACTATATAACCCCTGAACACCCTACAATAGTGAGGGGACACGACCACCGGCTCCCTACACCAGACACGGAGGGAGTCAGGGTCACCTGGGATCCAGCAAACAGAAAATAACAGATAAATGTACAGCACTTAACTTTGTAGCAGACTGGGAAACAGGATCAGCATGCACACACACTCCAGGAAGTAGTATAAGCCCCCCAGTAATGCATTATGGGGAGGAATTTAAAGGGAAGCAATCAGTCCAACTACATGACAGCTGAGAGAGGCTAACGAGATGAGGAACTGAACAGCACAACAAAGAAAACTCAATGAAGAGGTTCTGAAAGGCTTCTGTCAGAGCTTCTCAGCTGTCTGGTTGTGACAGTACCCCTCCCTCTACGAGTAGACTCCGAACACTCAGAGCCCACCTTCTCAGGATGGGACCTATGGAAAGCCCTGATGAGACGAGAGGCCTTAATGTCCGTCACTGGGACCCACATCCTCTCCTCAGGACCATATCCCTCCCAATGAACAAGGTACTGAAGAGAACCGCGGACAAGACGAGAATCCACAATCCTAGAGACCTGAAATTCAAGATTCCCATCAACCATAATCGGAGGAGGAGGCAAAGGCGAGGGTACAATGGGTTGAACATAAGGTTTCAATAAGGACTTATGAAAAACATTATGGATCTTCCAAGTCTGAGGAAGATCAAGACGGTAGGCAACAGGATTGATGACAGACAGGATTTTGTAAGGCCCAATAAACCTAGGACCCAACTTCCAGGAGGGAACCTTCAATTTGATATTCTTGGTAGACAACCACACCAGATCACCAACATTCAGGTCCGGACCAAGCACACGTCTCTTATCTGCCACACGCTTATATCTCTCACTCATGCTCTTTAGATTATCCTGAATCTTTTGCCAAATAGATGACAAAGACGAGGAGAATCTGTCCTCATCAGGTAAACCAGAAGACCCCTCTCCCGAGAAAGTCCCAAACTGCGGATGAAACCCATATGCACCAAAAAATGGTGACTTATCAGAGGACTCCTGACGACGGTTATTTAAAGCAAACTCAGCAAGGGACAAAAAAGAACACCAATCCTCTTGATTCTCCGCCACAAAACAGCGCAGATATGTCTCCAGATTCTGATTGACGCGCTCCGTCTGGCCATTCGACTGCGGGTGGAAAGCAGAAGAGAATGACAACCGAACCCCCAAGCGAGAACAGAAAGCCTTCCAGAATCTGGAAACAAACTGCGTGCCCCTATCAGAGACTATGTCTGAAGGAATACCGTGCAATTTGACAATGTGATCAATAAATGCCTGCGCCAGCGTCTTAGCATTGGGCAAACCAGGAAAAGGGATGAAATGCACCATTTTGCTAAAACGGTCCACCACCACCAGAATCACAGTCTTCCCCGAGGAACGAGGCAGGTCCGTTATAAAGTCCATGGACAGATGTGTCCAAGGACGGGAAGGAATGGGTAAGGGAAGGAGAGGACCTGATGGCCGTGAATGAGGGACTTTGGCACGAGCGCAAGTCTCGCAGGCTGCCACAAAACCCTCAACCGACTTACGAAGTGCAGGCCACCAGAATCTCCGAGCGATGAGATCCAGTGTGGCTCTTGCCCCCGGGTGCCCAGCAAGGACCGTATCGTGGTGTTCCTTAAAAATCTTGTGTCTTAAAGCGAGAGGCACAAACAACCTCCCAGGAGGACAAAGATCAGGAGCCTCTGACTGGGCTGCCTGCACCTCTGCCTCCAATTCAGAAAAAAGAGCAGAGACCACCACACCTTCAGCCAAAATGGGACCCGGGTCTTCAAAATTCCTGCCTCCCGGAAAACAACGTGACAGGGCATCTGCCTTCACATTCTTAACTCCAGGGCGGAACGTGACAACAAAATTAAACCTAGAAAAGAACAAAGACCATCTGGCCTGTCTCTGGTTCAGACGCTTGGCTGACTCCAAGTGGGCCAGATTTTTATGGTCAGTAAATACGGTAATAGGGTGTCTGGCTCCCTCTAGCCAATGGCGCCATTCCTCAAAAGCCAACTTGATGACCAACAATTCCCTATCTCCCACATCGTAATTTCTCTCTGCGGAGGAGAGTTTTTTCGAGAAAAAGGCACACGGTCGCCATTTGGCAGGAGAGAAACCCTGAGACAAGACCGCCCCCACACTCACCTCAGAAGCATCAACCTCAACTATGAAGGGTAAAGAAATATCAGGTTGCACCAAGATGGGAGCGGAAGCAAAACTCTCCTTGATATTAGAAAAAGCCTTACGCGCCTCTACTGACCAAGAAGAAAAATCTACCCCCTTTCTGGTCATATCAGTGAGTGGTTTAACAATAGAGGAATAATTCAAAATAAACTTCCTGTAATAATTGGCAAAGCCCAAAAAACGCATCAGCGCCTTCTGATTCTCAGGAAGCTCCCACTCAAGCACAGCGCGGACCTTCTCGGGGTCCATGCGAAAACCAGAAGCGGAGAGAAGAAACCCCAGAAATTGAATTTCTGGAACCGCAAACACACATTTTTCCAGTTTCGCATATAATTTATTCTCCCGCAGGATGAGCAAGACCTGACGTAAATGTTCCTTATGAGTTTTGAAATCAGGAGAAAAATTCAAGATGTCATCCAAATACACTAATACAAATTTTCCCATCAAAGGATAAGAAATGCTGTTCACGAAATGCTGAAAAACGGCTGGGGCATTCATCAAACCAAAAGGCATAACCAAATTCTCAAAATGGCCCTCAGGGGTATTGAAGGCCGTCTTCCATTCGTCCGGGATCAGAGGAAGCGGATAAGGGTCACGAATAGTGATACTGTTCAGCTCCCTGAAATCCAGACAAGGTCTTAAAGAACCATCTTTTTTCTTAACAAAGAAAAAACCAGCGGCAACAGGTGACTTCGAGGGTCGTATGTGTCCTTTTCTCAGACTCACGCATAGCAATCCTCTCAGGTTGGGAAAGATTGTATAAACGAGATTTAGGCAGTTTGGCGCCTGGGATGAGATTAATAGGGCAATCGTACTCCCTGTGCGGGGGCAAATCCTGAACTCCACTCTCAGAGAAGACATCCGAAAATTCAGAGAGAAAAGATGGTACAGTCTTAGTAGCAACCTCAGAAACAGATGTCGTGAGGTGATTCTCTCTGCAAAAGTCACTCCAACCATTTTTTTGCCTCGCTTGCCAATCAATAGTGGGGTTATGTTTAGTGAGCCAGGGTAGCCCCAACACTAGAGGAGTAGGAAACCGCTAAGGACGAAACATGACACATCCTCAACATGAGCATCACTCACATGTAAACGGATATTGTGAACTATGCCCTTTAATGATTTCTGAGAAAGTGGAGGGGAATCAATAGCAAAAACAGGAATATCCTTTCCCAAAGTGCACACCTGGAAACCATGAGTTATTGCAAATTGATTATCAATGAGATTGACAGCTGCTCCACTATCCACAAAAATCTCACAAAAAATGCTCTTGCTCTCTAGCGCCACCCTAGCAGGCAGGACAAAACGGGAACTACAAGCAAACGGAAAACCTTCAATTTCCGCCTCAACCCTGCCAATAGTAACAGACGGAACATTTTTAAAAGATTTTTTCCTGTTTGTTTCTTTATTACTCCCAGAAAACTGCCTGAATCTCCTAGAGGGACAAACATTTTCCAAATGATTTATACCTCCACAACAAAAACAAACCCTCCCATGCGAGCTGAATCTTCAATTGTCAGAAGCAATCAACCCCAGCTGCATGGGCTCCTGCTCAGAAGGGGCTGACAGCGACTGAGACCCCTTGTTTACCCTGGCATAATAGACGTAGTCTAGACTCAGCCAGAGCAATACGATCCGGATCATCATATATCTGGCCCAGGGCTAAAAAGAATTCATCCACTGAACGGAGAGGCCGTGCCCCCTCCAGCAGCGAAAAGGCCCAAGACTGAGCGTTACCCCGAGCAGCGATATAATG
Source organism: Bufo gargarizans (assembly GCF_014858855.1). NCBI lineage: Eukaryota > Metazoa > Chordata > Amphibia > Anura > Bufonidae > Bufo > Bufo gargarizans. Next base: position 496,678,693 of record NC_058080.1, on the reverse strand, counting down.
ATCCCCACCCTCCGTTCCTCATCACCAGAGGAATGGGGAAGAAGGCGAAAATGGAGTTTGCAAACCTCTCTAAAACGCACAAAATTCTCACTACCCCCGGAGAACATATCCGGGAGCGAGATCTTAGGCTCAAAACAAACTCCATGAACGCAAGCTGAACCGGTCACTTGAAGCTGAGAAAAAGTCTTACGGAGATCAGCTACCTCCAATGAAAGACCCTGGAAGCGTTCAGCCAAAAGTGAAACCGGATCCATGCTTGAGACGGTTTTGGCGGCTTATAATGTCACGGACGGTGTACAGGAAACAAGACAAAGCAACATGCATATATGACTCACTGGATCCAAAGCTAAGGAACCAAAACGGAGACCCCTGCACAAGACCTGGCACTTTCCCTGGCTGCTCAGCCTATGCAAAGATCCCAAAGGTGGATGGTTGCATATCCACGTACCTCGACTATATAACCCCTGAACACCCTACAATAGTGAGGGGACACGACCACCGGCTCCCTACACCAGACACGGAGGGAGTCAGGGTCACCTGGGATCCAGCAAACAGAAAATAACAGATAAATGTACAGCACTTGTTGTGCCTTTTCATAGGTAAATACATTGATATCCAATTATTTTAGTCAAGATGAATGTTCATTCCCTTTAAGAGCCATGCTCGACTATAGTTACAATTTTGTATGTCTTGAGAAGGCCAAAGTAAGGTCACACGAAGGTTTCTACTTTTTAGTGTTATTCTTCTCATGAATGTACCAGTCTGAGAAGACGCCTCTTTATCTACTTATAAATTTATGACGGGAGGTAAAGATAAGCTCTATGCAGCTGGTGATAATTACCTATACAATTAGGCATTTATCAATGAAGCAAATATATAATATTCATGTATTCATTTAATAAGCCTTAGTCCTTAGCATAAGACAATCAGTAGAACATATAATATATATTATATTATACTGTTATATATTATGAAGACAACATGTATCCAGTATATTATATATATTTCTCATTAGGAGAGTATTCGTCTCTAAAATAGTGTCTGTGAAGATGTGTGTTTTGTAACAATTATTCAAATCTTTGGTGTAACAGGAGATACTGGTATCTCTGTGAGAAAACAAGGAGGTTCAAGTTATTTATGATACACAAATAAACAGTGTGAGAAACATTCAGAGAGACGCCTAGAGGTCTGTCTCTAATTGCTACAAGTGTCAAATCTAATCCCTATAGCCTTGAATTAAAGCTTTTAAGGTCAAAATGTATATTATACCTTTATTCAGACTTACAGAAGTTAACCCTTTATACTATGATGCAAATAGCTTACACAGCAGTGCCACCTAGGTATGAGTAGGTGACATTACAACAGTAGCAAAAGTGCATTCTGGGTAAGGTTATGATGTCATTTCTTATCAATAGTCACGCCCATCCGATTATGATTGGAAACTTCCAAACTAGGAAGGTGTGTCTAACTGATAAGTTTGTGTTCATAAACCATACACAGGGGGGAGAAAAGGAGGGAAACACACACAAGAAAGAGGAGAGAAGGAGACAAGTTGAGCTCTCTAGAGGTGTCTATCAGGATGAAAGCCATGGTTACATGCGCTATGATGGACCACCCAGCTTTCCTAGGAGCAGAAGTGAGATTTCTACTAGGACTTGGTAAGAGACACAGAAAATGATATTTCATTTTATTAAGACTAATTTAATAGTGTGGGTGAAATTATACCATCTAGATTGGCGAATAAATAAATAATTAAATTAATTGATCATCTCCATATTGAGATGTAGTCCTAGGATATTGTGAGGCTTCATTCTACCTGCAGAAGAATCAAGACTCATAATCTAGCAAAGCATTAAATAATTGCTTATATATATATATATATATATATATATATATATTGATAGAACATTCTTCGCCAAGCTAAGTGATGGATTCCCACAGGAAAGACTTATTTCAAGTCCTTCCCATTTAAGATATGGTCTAGCAAAGATCCTATATCCCTGTTATTTGTCTTAATAGTCTTACCAAAGTTATATGTGTGAAAATAGTACAGGATGGGGCGGAAGGATACAGTTATCTCTTCTAAGATATATCCTTGAATGGATTTTCCCATCCTGAAGTCATGTGATGTGTAGTTGGTTAGAAGGGGGCAGAATGTATTTAGCATTCCATATTGATGTCTAGGATTAGACATGCCCGTCCTGATATCATGAGGCTTTCTCTGAACAGAAGTAATGTATATAACTTATGTTCCTACTTTGATATCCTAACCTAATAATAGCTTGGTTATAATGTGACAAGTTATTTCCACTCACATGTATTGTTAAGCTTGTAATGCTTTATATTAACGCTATACAGACGTGGACAAAATTGTTGGTACCCTTTGGTCAATGAAAGAAAAAGTCACAATGGTCACAGAAATAACTTTAATCTGACAAAAGTAATAATAAATTAAAATTCTATAAATGTTAACCAATGAAAGTCAGACATTGTTTTTCAACCATGCTTCAACAGAATTATGTAAAAAAATAAACTCATGAAACAGGCATGGACAAAAATGATGGTACCCCTAACTTAATATTTTGTTGCGCAACCTTTTGAGGCAATCACTGCAATCAAACGCTTCCTGTAACTGTCAATGAGACATCTGCACCTCTCAGCAGGTATTTTGGCCCACTCCTCATGAGCAAACTGCTCCAGTTGTGTCCGGTTTGAAGGGTGCCTTTTCCAGACTGCATGTTTCAGCTCCTTCCAAAGATGCTCAATAGGATTGAGGTCAGGGCTCATAGAAGGCCACTTTAGAATAGTCCAATTTTTTCCTCTTAGCCATTCTTGGGTGTTTTTAGCGGTGTGTTTTGGGTCATTGTCCTGTTGCAAGACCCATGACCTGCGACTGAGACCAAGCTTTCTGACACTGGCTAGTACATTTCTCTCTAGAATTCCTTGATAGTCTTGAGATTTCATTGTACCCTGCACAGATTCAAGACACCCTGTGCCAGACGCAGCAAAGCAGCCCCAGAACATAACAGAGCCTCCTCCATGTTTCACAGTAGGGACAGTGTTCTTTTCTTGATATGCTTCATTTTTTCGTCTGTGAACATACAGCTGATGTGCCTTGGCAAAAACTTCGATTTTTGTCTCATCTGTCCACAGGACATTCTCCCAGAAGCTTTGTGGCTTGTCAACATGTAGTTTGGCATATTCCAGTCTTGCTTTTTTATGATTCGTTTTCAACAATGGTGTCCTCCTTGGTCGTCTCCCATGTAGTCCACTTTGGCTCAAACAACGACGGATGGTGCGATCTGACACTGATGTTCCTTGAGCATGAAGTTCACCTTGAATCTCTTTAGAAGTCTTTCTAGGCTCTTTTGTTACCATTCGGATTATCCGTCTCTTAGATTTGTCATCAATTTTCCTCCTGCGGCCACGTCCAGGGAGGTTGGCTACAGTCCCATGGATCTTAAACTTATGAATAATATGTGCAACTGTACTCACAGGAACATCTAGTTGCTTGGAGATGGTCTTATAGCCTTTACCTTTAACATGCTTGTCTATAATTTTCTTTCTGATCTCTTGAGACAGCTCTTTCCTTTGCTTCCTCTGGTCCATGTCGAGTGTGGTACACACCATATCACCAAACAACACAGTGATTACCTGGAGCCATATATATAGGCCCAATGGCTGATTACAAGGTTGTAGACACCTGTGATGCTAATTAGTGGACACACCTTGAATTAACATGTCCCTTTGGTCACATTATGTTCTGTGTTTTCTAGGGGTACCATCATTTTTGTCCATGCCTGTTTCATGAGTTTATTTTTTTACATAATTCTGTTGAAGCATGGTTGAAAAACAATGTCTGACTTTCATTGGTTAACATTTATAGAATTTTAATTTATTATTACTTTTGTCAGATTAAAGTTATTTCTGTGACCATTGTGACTTTTTCTTTCATTGACCAAAGGGTACCAACAATTTTGTCCACGTCTGTATATATTCATTTGCATGTATCATTGTGTTTATTTACTTATATATGTTTATAATCTTGTAACCAATAAATCTGCGTATTTTTATAATACCTGCGTATTATTGTATAATGCAGAACTACATGTTTTATCATTAACGTCATCTCACGTCAAAAAGAACTTATTTATCTGAGGAAATAGTCGGACTCAGATGTGAATTGTATCAATTAGGTTGTCTACAATTCACCAGGTCATGATTTTAAGAATTTATGAAAATGTTTATAAATTAAATTTTTTTATGATTAATAATTTTTATGACCATAATTAATAATTCTTAATTGAATTATTACAACCCGACACACTTAACTTTGTAGCAGACTGGGAAACAGGATCAGCATGCACAAACACTCCAGGAAGTAGTATAAGCCGCCCAGTAATGCATTATGGGGAGGAATTTAAAGGGAAGCAATCAGTCCAACTACATGACAGCTGAGAGAGGCTAACGAGATGAGGAACTGAACAGCACAACAAAGAAAACTCAATGAGAAGGTTCTGAAAGGCTTCTGTCAGAGCTTCTCAGCTGTCTGGTTGTGACACCTATGCACTAAGTAAAAGTGCTGCCAAAAATTACAAGTAACCGGCACTCCAATATATCCTTTGTTACACATAAAGGAGGGCATCATACATAGCCTTGAAAAATTATGATTGACGGCCTGCTGGTGACCCTCAAAAAAATTTGGAGCAAACGTCCCCGTGACGGCGACGAACCATTTAGATGTCTGGCCTATCAACTTTCAATGCTATTGTCAGCGCAAACCATGGTGACTATGGGTAATGAGGAATCAGGGTTTAATTCCGGAGAGGGAGCCTGAGAAACAGCTACGGCTGCCACAATAAAGAAAGTCATTTTGCGCACAAATTACCTATTAGGTATAATAAAGTGAGGGCCTGCAGGTAAGCTTACCCTGTAAAAGATTTTAGGTGCGGGCCTGCAGGTGAGCTGACCCTGTAAAAGATTTTAGGTGCGAGCCTGCTGGTGAGCTGACCCTCTAAAAAATGATTTGCGAGGGCCTGCTGGTGAGCTGAACCTGTTAAACAATGTAGGTGAGGGCCTGCTGGTGAGCTGACCATCTAAACAATTATATGCGAGTGCCTTCAGGTGATCTGACCCTGTAAAAGATTGTAGGTGAAGGCCTGCTGGTGAGCTGACCCTGTAAAACATTAAATGCGATGGCATGCAGGTGATCTGACCCTCTAAAAAAAATTATATGTGAGGGCCTGCTCCTGAGCTGACCCTATAAAACATGGTTGAGAACCTGCTACTGAGCTGATCATTTAAAAAATTATGGGAGATTGCCTGCTGCTTCGCTGGCCACTGAAAAAAGTGTAAAGTGTTCAAAGCAGGCCGGGTCGCCTGAATACTTTAGCTAGGAATAATGGAATAGGACTCTGGTTCTATTTTGTAGGTTTTCAGAACTGGGGCCATGATTAAGAGGGACGGCCGGGGGGCATCCCTATTGCACCGCTAGAGGTGAAATTCTTGGACCGGCACAAGACGACCCAAAACAAAAGCATTTGCCAAGAATATTTTCATTAATCAAAAATGAAAGTCGGAGGTTCGAAGACGATCAGATACCGACGTAGTTCCGACCGAAAATGATGACGACCTGCAAATCAGCAGCGTTATTCCCATGACCCGCCAAGCCGCTTTCGGGAAACCAAAGTCTTTGTGTTCCGGGGGAGCATGGTTGCAAAGCTGACAAAGTACAGTGTATGTCACAGAATTTTTTTTGAAGCGCACACATTACACTGCAGATGTGGCCCTGGTAAGGTCACTGTCAGAAGCGAACACCATCTATGGAAAAATTTAATTGTATGTCACAGATAAATTTTTGAAGCGCACATGTTACACTGCATATGTGGCCCTGGTAAGGTCACTGACAGAAGAGGACACTGTCCAGAAAAAAAATGTATTGTATGTCAGAGAAAAAAATTTGAAGAGCACACATTACATAGCAGATGTCGCCCTGGTAAGGTCACTGTCAGAAGCACCGTCTACGGAAAAATAAAATTTTATGTCAGAATTTTTTTGGAAGAGCACACGTTATCATCAAATATAGAGATGATCATATTTGCACTTTTTCTTGGGTGCTTGACGATATACAAAACTGCAGATCTGGGTCTGGCTCTCTGGCGCCCCCATGGTGTTTCCAGGATATCCCTGGAATAGCACTATAGAACCGCCTTTTTCCCTGTCTCATATCGGAACATAAAAAGCTTCAGGTTCATCTGCTGCACAAAATTTTGGGAAGTTCGTAACAAACCCGTTTCATTGCAAACTGATTTGCACATCTCTAGAACCTGAATTAGTCGTTGAAGATCAAATCCATTAGTCATCCAAATATGTCCATGTTTCTTGTTTATGACACCATCACATTTAAAAGCGACAGTGGCTGGCTGTCAATAGCAGGACACGTAATCGGCACCGTGACACCAAATTTATTTCTGCTAGGTGCCTGGAAATAGTCTTACTAGTGACAGGGGTGTGTAATGAAGGTTCCACCTGTGTATGGTTAGTGGACAATAAAACTGTGGTTGCTGTTCGTGCTTGTTGGCATATCAAACAATCCTCATTGCTGGTGGTCTGTCTGTGCTGTCTGGAGTCTGTTTGCTGTGTGTGCGTGTCTTCACATAATCATTGCTTTCAACGCCACTTAACAACTGGGTCACAATGGCCTACATTGTGGCAGTTTGGGAAATGACCATCCTGCTTCTATCAAGACAATTCATCCTGATATTTTATGGAAAAATGTGTCTGCTGTAGAAGAAGAAATCACATCTGAACCAGGGGAAGTGGCTGTCCAGATCAAGAAAACGCCAGCATTTTAAACTTTTTTTTTAAATCCTTTTTTTAAGTTCTACTTAGCTCTCTGGCTCTTTAAATAAAATCCCATTAGTTGGAAGCAAGACAAGATTATTTGGTAGAAGGTTTCTTGCTTTTCTATTTACACACTGCATATATTTTCCCCATATATTGCTGTAACACAGCCATGTAAATGAAAACCAATTTTAAAGCTTATCCACATTTTGCTGGTATTCTCACTTGCCCTTGTTCCGGTAATTATGGACTTTTTTTTTTTTTTTACTTTGTTTTCACCTTTAGTTTAGGTAGAAATAAACTGAATTCTTTTGGGAGATTAACCCCAGAGAAATGTGCTTGTTATGAATATTTTCCCTATTGCAGTAGCCTTATTGCATACATAAACCATTATCAACTAATTTTGTAAATTCACATGACAATTAATTATATCCAGCAATAATATTATGTGTAATATTAATATGTTTTAGAAAATAATGACAGTTTTAAAATCTGGGTCATTTTATAGAGAATAACATAAATGGAGAAACCATAGTGTGGCCTTGACATAAATAATAATAATAATAATAATAATAATAATAATAGTAATATTATATAAAGTAACTCATGAGTATATTCTAAATCAATGTAAGGTACTTTTACAGTTGCAAGAAAAAGTATGTTAACCCTTTAGACTGATATGGATTTCTGCACAAATTGGTCATAAAATGTGATCTGATCTTCATCTAAGTCACAACCATAGACAATCGCAGTCTGCTTAAACTAATAACACACAAAGAATTAAATGTTACCATGTTTTTATTGAACACACCATGTAAACATTCACAGTGCAGGTGGAAAAATATGTGAACCCTTGGAATTTAATAACTGGTTGAACCTCCTTTGGCAGCAATAACTTCAACCAAACGTTTCCTGTAGTTGCAGATCAGATGTGCACAACAGTCAGGAGTAATTCTTGACCATTCCTCTTTACAGAACTGTTTTAGTTCAGCAATATTCTTGGGATGTCGGGTGTGAATCGCTTTCTTGGGGTCATGCCACAGCATCTCAATCGGGTTGAGATCAGGACTCTGACTGGGCCACTCCAGAAGGCGTATTGTCTTCTTTTTAAGCCATTATGTTGTTGATTTACTTATATGCTTTGGGTTGTTGTGCTGGTGTACAGATGGCCTTAAGTTGCAAAATGTCTTGTTAAACTTAGGAATTCATTTTTCCTTTGATGATAGCAATCCGTCCAGGCCCTGACGCAACAAAGCAGCCCCAAACCATGATGCCCCCATCACCATACTTCACAGTTGGGATGAGGTTTTGATGTTGGTGTGCTGTGCCTCTTTTTCTCCACACATAGTGTTGTGTGTTTCTTCCAAACAACTCAACTTTGGTTTCATCTGTCCACAGAATATTTTGCCAGTACTGCTGTGGAACATCCAGGTGCTCTTGTGCAAACTGTAAATGTGCAGCAATGTTTTTTTTTTGGACAGCAGTGGCTTCCTCTGTGGTATCCTCCCATGAAATCCATTCTTGTTTAGTGTTTTATGTATCGTAGATTCGCTAACAGGGATGTTAGCAAATGCCAGATACTTTTGTAAGTCTTTAGCTGACAATCTAGGATTCTTCTTCACCTCATTGAGCAGTCTGCGCTGTGCTCTTGCAGTCATCTTTACAGGACGACCACTCCTAGGGAGAGTAGCAGCAGTGCTGAACGTTCTCCATTTATAGACAATTTGTCTTACCGTGGACTGAACAGCAAGGCTTTTGGAGACACTTTTATAACCTTTTCCAGCTTTATGCAAGTCAACAATTCTTAATCGTAGGTCTTCTGAGAGCTCTTTTGTGCGAGGCATTATTCACATCAGACAATGCTTCTTGTGAAAAGCAAACCCAGAACTGGTGTGTCTTTTTTTTTATAGGGCGGGGCAGCTGTAACCAACACCTCTAATCTCATCTCATTGATTGGACTCCAGTTGGCTGACACCTCACTCCAATTAGCTCTTGGAGATGTCATTAGTCTAGGGGCTCGCATACTTTTTCCACCTGCACAATATTTACATGGTGAGTTCATAAAAACATGGTAACATTGAATTCTTTGTGTGTTATTAGTTTAAGCAGACTGTGATTGTCTATTGTTGTGACTTAGATGAAGATCAGATCACATTTTATGACAAATTTGCGCAGAAATCCATATCATTCCAAAGGGTTCGCATACTTTTTCTTGCAACTGTATGTCCCGAATGGGGCATTCTAATTTATCAATGTGCTCATAATTTAGAAAATTATAAGAAAAAAACACCAGTTATAAATTCCAAAACAACAGGGATTTTTTTGCCTAGTAAAGAGATTATTAAATTTGTATCTGACAAAGTAGCTCATCTTCTACATCTAGAGGAAAGAAGATTTCTCCATCTACACAGAATTCTTCACTGTAAGATTAGTGAGACTATGGAACTCTCTGCCAAAGGAGGTGGTAATGATGAACTCACTAAAATAGGAGTGGATTTCTGGAGAATAATATTAAAGGTTATAGTTACTAGAATTCTGAAGATGGATCATTGATCCAGAGAGCTATTCTTATTACCTCCATGGAATAGGGAAGTAATTGTTCCCCTAAAATTAGGAAAACGATCTTCTATCTCATAAGGACTTTTTGTCTTCCTCTTGATCAACTTTGCAGGAGAACAGACTGAACTTGATATATGTATGTCTTCTTTCAGCCTTACAAACTATGTTACAATATTACTGTTACTAACATTGCTGACAAAGAAACATTTCTAGATAGAGACGAGCAAGCTTTTTGAGATTCAGTTACTGTTTTTCAGTTTCAAGTTCAAATAATAAAAATAAAAAAAGTATGGTTGAGAACCAAATCGATTCTACCGAACCAAAGTTAATCCACTTGCCTTGAAAATTGGTACGTATATAACTTCCACTAGTCTCCTAGGACTAGGAACATATGTTATCTCTATTATTTTTTAAATTTTATTAATGTTTGCATTTTTTCTCCCCTTCCCACCTCCCTAAGATCTTAAATGCAATGACAGCATAGCAAATAATATCAGAGTGACAATGGCATTTATACATTTGGGTAAAAACTAGTGTTGAGAGGACCCGAACCCGAACTTTGCAGCAAAAGTTTGGGCATTTAATAAAGCTTGTTGAAAGGCTGCAGGGCAGCCAATCAAAACACTTTTTTTTAAAGCTGTGGGCACTTAGAAACCATTACAGCTATGCCTAGTAATGGCATGGCTGTGATTGGCTGGTGCATCATGGGACCCAGCCACTATATAAGCTGGATCACGTGTTGCACCGCCCATCAGCTCTGAGTAGTGCAGGGACAGGAAGCAGGCAGCTGAAGTGAGGGAAAGTGTTAGGTAACTTATCTGGCTATTTATTCTGTAGGTGACCTATAGTAATTTTTTTGTGGGTGCAACACACCAGCTTTGCACCCCTGACACAGAAATATAATAAATAATCTGGCTGTTAATTTTGTGGGTAACTTATAGCAATCTTTTGTGGAATGCAAAGCACCATCTTTGTACCCTGACACAGAAATATAGTAATTAATCTGTTAGTTCGGTGGGTGACCTATATCCATTTTTGGTGTGAGGTACACCTGCACTGCACACGTGACAGGGAAATTAATTTAGTTAAGTCAGGTGCACATAGGCGACAGAACGTTCAGCGTTATTTTGTAGGCCCGAATACCGGTGTATGAATGGTGAGGCCAGAACAAGTAGAAGCGGTAGTAGATTGGGTGACTGACAGTGCATCCAGTTACTTCACACTGTCTTCCACCCGGCCCCCTGCTGAAAGCGCAGAGTTGGCACCTGCAGCCCATGGGCATCTGTCTTTCACCTCACACCCTGACAAATCAGCCAAGCAGTCTGAGCCCCAAGTCATGCAGCAGTCTCTTATGCTTTTTGATGACTCTGCTAGTGGGGTTTCCGTGGCCTATCCACCTAGCCCTGCCCCAGAAGTGGAAGAGATTGAGTGCACAGATAGTCTCGGATAATGATGAAACGCAGGTGCCAACTGCTGCGGCTTTTTGCAGTGTGCAAGGAGGACAGGGGTGAGGAGTGGGTGGAAGATGATGTGGAGGATGATGACGTCCTAGACCTCACATGGAATCAAGGTCATGCGATTGACATGTGCAGTTCGGAGGAAGAGGTGGTAGCCACACAGCACCAGCTGCACCAAAAAAAAGGGAGCAGGGTGCAAATTATGTGAGGCATAAATATTCTAAACTTGAGCACCACCTGCATGACCAGGCATCTAAATGCAAAACATGAGCTGCAGTGGAGTACACACCTCAAAAACCACAAAAGATCTCAGGCTCCTCCTGCTCCCTCTTCTGCTGCAGTCTTGGCCTCTTCCTCCTCCTCTGGAGTGACAGTGGCACCCGCAAACAGACTATGTAAAAGCAACACCACCACCTCCACCACCATCACCATCACCAAGTGTCTCCACACTGTCCCATAGAAGCGTTCAGCAGCCCATCCCCCAAACTCTGGAGAGAAAGAGGAAGTACCCCCCTACCCACCAAAAATCCCTGGCTTCAAAATTCTAAATGCTGTCATTCTGTCTGGTGGAGACTGAGAATTTTAAAAACCATATGGCGGTGGCTGTCTGTCACGGGTGAAGTTGCAGATAGCTGTAACTTATAAATAAATAACCGACTGGCTTGATCCCAAACTAAGGAGCATATAGGTGAGCCCTATAAAACCCTAAGAGCTCTCCCTGACTGCTATGCACATGCAAGGGTCTCAATGGTAGACGATTGCATGCCCACATACCTAAGACTGTGTGACACCGGAAAACCCTATAATAGTGAGGGGACACGACCACCGGCTCCCTGCACTTAATACGGATGGAGTCAGGATCACCTAGAATCAAGCCAGCAAGGAAACACAATAAAGTAAAAGACTTAACTGAGCAAACAACAGCAGCAGCCTCCAGCAGTAAACACTTCATCCAGGAAGTAGTATAAACCGCAAAGTGAGGCAGTATGGGAGGGAATATGAAGGAAGACGATTAGTCTAAATAAGTGACACCTGGCAGAAGTAAAGGAGATGACAAAGTGAAACCAAAACAAAGAACATCATACAAGAGGTAGAGAAGAACATCTGCCAGACCTTCTCATAGAACTGGCGGTGACACTGTCCCACAGTACGTGGTTCTCATCTGCCGTTACTTTTCCAGGCAAGCCATCGCTGCCCTGCACAACCAAGTGGCGGACAAAATCAGGTGTGCACTGCGCAACGCCATCTGTCGCAAGGTCCTCATAACTACCGATCCGTGGACCAGTAAGCATGGGCAGGGACGTTATATCTCCCTAACTGCACTCAGGGTAAATGCAGTGGTGGCTGGGCCTGAGGCGGATAGCAATTTGGCGCATATCCTTCCGCCATCGAGGATTGCAGGACGTTTCTCGTTGCCTCCTTTTGCCTCCTACTCCGCTTCCTCCTCTACCGCCTCCTCATCCGGTCAGCATAACACCTGCGCCACCAACTTCAGCACAGCCAGGGGGAAACGACAGCAGGCTGTTTTGAAACTCATCTGTTTGGGGGAAAAACCCCACACCGCACAGGAGCTGTGGACAGGCATAGAGCAACAGACCAATGAGTGGTTGGTGCCACTGAGCCTCGAGCCTGTTGGTGTGTAATAACGGGTGAAATCTCGTAGCATCACTGGGCCTAGCCAATTTGACACACATCCATTGCCTGGCGCATGTGCTGAATTTGGTGGTGCAGAGGTTCCTGAAAAATTACCCAGATATGTCAGAGCTGCTGCAGAAAATGTGGGCCATCTGTGAGCCCTTTCGGCGTTCTCACCCTGCTGCTGCTCGCCTGTCTGAGATGCAGCTTAACTTCGACCTTCACACTCACCAACTCATATGCGAAGTACCCACAAGGTGGAACTCCACATTGCACATGCTGGAGAGACTGTGCGAACAGCAGCAGGTGATAGTTTAGTTTTAGCTTCAGCATGCACGGATGAGTCGCTCTGCAGAACAGCACCATTTCGCCACTAGTGTTGGGCACGAATATTTGAATCATAAATATTAAATGCAAATATTGGCACTTCGACAATTCTCGAATATTTAGAATATAGTGATATATATTTGTAATTTTGAATATTCTAGTTTTTCTTTTCATCAGTAACCTCCCTTTTTGCTTGTGGGCCAATGAGAAGGCTGCAATGTCTTTGTCTGAGCTTAGCAACATCACTAGTAGTGTTGATCGCGAATATTTTAATCGCAAATTTTTATTGAGAATATTGGCACTTCGAGAATTTCACGAATATATAGAATATAGTGCTATATCTTCGTAATCACGGATATTCTAGAATTTTTTCTATCAGTGCCCATGATCCTCATTGTTTCTTGCTTGTAGGACAATGAGAAGACTGCAATATCTTTGACTTTAGGACTTGTGTTGATCGTGAACTTTCGTATCGCAAATTTTTATCGCAAATTTTCCAATTGCCAATTTTTGAAATCAAGAAAATAATAACGAGATCACAAATTATCGAATTCGCAAATATATGATGAATATTCACCCAAATATTTGTGAAATATCGCAATTTCGAATATTGCCCCTGCCGCTCATCACTGATCCCTAGCAACCAATAGGAAAGTTGCCTACCCCTTACTATATAAGAACTTCCCCAGCAGCCATTTTCTACCGTTTTTTAAGTTCTGAGAGAGACAGCAGTTTAATTCTTGTGCTCTGTGCTTTCCACGCTACTTTAGATAGATAGTTAGATAGCTGATATATATATATATATATATATATATACAGTTGCAAGAAAAAGTATGTGAACCCTTTGGGATTATATGGATTTTTGCACAAATTGGTCATAAAATGTGATCTGATCTTCATCTAAGTCACAACAATAGACAATCACAGTCTGCTTAAACTAATAACACACAAAGAATTAAATGTTACCATGTTTTTATTGAAAACACCATGTAAACATTCACAGTGCAGGTGGAAAAAGTATGTGAACCCTTGGATTTAATAACTGGTTGAACCTCCTTTGGCAGCAATAAGTTCAACCAAACGTTTCCTGCAGTTGCAGATCAGACGTGCACAACGTTCAGGAGCAATTCTTGACCATTCCTCTTTACAGAACTGTTTCAGTTCAGCAATATTCTTGGGATGTCTGGTGTGAATCGCTTTCTTGAGGTCATGCCACAGCATCTCAATCGGGTTGAGGTCAGGACTCTGACTAGGCCACTCCAGAAGGCGTATTTTCTTCTGTTTAAGCCATTCTGTTGTTGATTTACTTCTATGCTTTGGGTCGTTGTCCTGTTGCAACAGCCATCTTACGTTGAGCTTCAGCTGGTGGACAGATGGCCTTAGGTTCTCATGCAAAATGTCTTGATAAACTTGGAAATAAATTTTTTCTTCGATGATAGCAATCCGTCCAGGCCCTGACGCAGCAAAGCAGCCCCAAACCATGATGCCCCCACCACCATACTTCACAGTTAGGATGAGGTTTTGATGTTGGTGTGCCGTGCCTCTTTTTATCCACACATAGCGTTGTGTGTTTCTTCCAAACTACTCAACTTTGGTTTCATCTGTCCACAGAATATTTTGCCAGTACTGCTGTGGAACATCCAGGTGCTCTTGTACAAACTGTAAACGTGCAGCAATGTTTTTTTTGGACAGCAGTGGCTTCCTCTGTGGCATCCTCCCATGAAATCCATTCTTGTTTAGTGTTTTACGTATCGTAGATTTGCTAACAGGGATGTTAGCATATGCCAGAGACTTTTGTAAGTCTTTAGCTGACACTCTAGGATTCTTCTTCACCTCATTGAGCAGTCTGTGCTGTGCTCTTGCAGTAACCTTTACAGGACGGCCACTCCTAGGGAGAGTAGCAGCAGTGCTGAACTTTCTCTATTTATAGACAACTTGTCTTACCGTGGACTGATGAACAGCAAGGCTTTTGGAGATACTTTTATAACCCTTTACAGCTTTATGCAAGTCAACAATTCTTAATTGTAGGTCTTCTGAGAGCTCTTTTGTGCGAGGAATACTTCACATCAGGCAATGCTTCTTGTGAAAAGCAAACCCAGAACTGGTGTGTGTTTTTTATAGGGCAGGGCAGCTGTAACCAACACCTCCAATCTCATCTCATTGATTGGACTCCAGTTGGATGACACCTCACTCCAATTAGCTCTTGGAGATGTCATTAGTCTAGGGGTTCACATACTTTTTCCACCTGCACTGTGAATGTTTACATGGTGTGTTCAATAAAAACATGGTAACATAATTATTAGTCTAAACAGACTGTGATTGTTTATTGTTGTGACTTAGATGAAGATCAGATCACTAGTAATATAGGCTGGCTCACAGTATTTTTGCATAACATTTTTTATTAATGCACTAAATCAAAACAAAACTGACTTATTGTGCTCCACTAGCACTGCTGATCGGAGGAAGTGCGGTCACTATTTGTCAGACTACACTTGAACACAGAGTTTCCCTTGTGGGAAATTACAGCAAGGACGCTTCTGAACCTTTCAGGTTCCAACTACCCGGTAAATCGGCATCTAATGTTATGGACATCTGAGCGGTCTAAATTGAATAACTCTTGCAGCCTCACTCTAGCCATTAGGTCTTATTCTTAGGAGTACTCCAGTTATTTAGGTTTGTGCGTGAGCTCCGCACTTATATACCTATTTCACACATCTGTTTATGTATGTATGCATTAATAAAAAAATGTATGCAAAAATACTGTGAGCCAGCCTATATTACTATTGATTTATTCCTTTCTTTCAGCTGGTAACTGAAAGGCTGAGCTCCAGTAGTTTGCTGGTGGAGCCTTTCTAATTATTTAATAATAGTGAAGATCAGATCACATTTTATGACCAATTTGTGCAGAAATCCATATAATTTCAAAGGGTTCACATACTTTTTCTTGCAACTGTATATATACAGTACAGACCAAAAGTTTGGACACACCTTCTCATTCAAAGAGTTTTCTTTATTTTCATGACTATGAAAATTGTAGATTCACACTGAAAGCATCAAAACTATGAATTAGATACATAACAAAAAAGTGTGAAACAACTGAAAATATGTCATATTCTAGGTTCTTCAAAGTAGCCACCTTTTGCTTTGATTAATGCTTTGCACACTCTTGGCATTCTCTTGATGAGCTTTAAGAGGTAGTCACCTGAAATGGTCTTCCAACAGTCTTGAAGGAGTTCCCAGAGATGCTTAGCACTTGTTGGCCCTTTTGCCTTCACTCTGCGGTCCAGCTCACCCCAAACCATCTCGATTGGGTTCAGATCCGGTGACTCTGGAGGCCAGGTCATCTGGCGCAGCACCCAATCACTCTCCTTCATGGTCAAATAGCCCTTACACAGCCTGGAGGTGTGTTTGGGGTCATTGCCCTGTTGAAAAATAAATGATGGTCCAACTAAACGCAAACCGTATGGAATAGCATGCCGCTGCAAGATGCTGTGGTAGCCATGCTGGTTCAGTATGCCTTCAATTTTGAATAAATCCCCAACAGTGTCACCAGCAAAGCACCCCCACACCATCACACCTCCTCCTCCATGCTTCACGGTGGAAACCAGGCATGTAGAGTCCATCCGTTCACCTTTTCTGCGTCGCACAAAGACACGGTGATTGGAACCAAAGATCTCAAATTTGGACTCATCAGACCAAAGCACAGATTTCTACAGATTTAATGTTCATTCCTTGTGTTCTTTGGCCCAAACAAGTCTCTTCTGCTTGTTGCCTGACCTTAGCAGTGGTTTCCTAACAGATATTCTACCATGAACGCCTGATTCACACAGTCTCCTCTTAACAGTTGTTCTAGAGATGTGTCTGCTGCTAGAACTCTGTTTGGCATTGACCTGGTCTCTAATCTGAGCTGCTGTTAACCTGGAATTTCTGAGGCTGGTGACTCGGATGAACTTATCCTCCGCAGCAGAGGTGACTCTTGGTCTTCCTTTCCTGGGGTGGTCCGCATGTGAGCCAGTTTCTTTGTAGTGCTTGATGGTTTTTGTGACTGCACTTGGGGACACTTTTAAAGTTTTCCTAATTTTTAGGACTGACTGACCTTCATTTCTTAAAGTAATGATCGCCACTCGTTTTTCTTTACTTAGCTGTTTTTTTCTTGCCATAATACAAATTCTAACAGTCTATTCAGTAGGACTATCAGCTGTGTATCCACCTGACTTCTGCACAACGCAACTGATGGTCCCAACCCCATTTATAAGGCAAGAAATCCCACTTATTAAACCTGACAGGGCACACCTGTGAAGTGAAAACCATTTCAGGTAACTACCTCTTGAAGCTCATCAAGAGAATGTCAAGAGTGTGCAAAGCAGTAATCAAAGCAAAAGGTGGCTACTTTGAAGAACCTAGAATATGACATATTTTAAGTTGTTTCACACTTTTTTGTTAGGTATATAATTCCACATGTGTTAATTTATAGTTTTAATGCCTTCAGTGTGAATCTACAATTTTCATAGTCATGAAAATAAAGAAAACTCTTTGAATGAGAAGGTGTGTCCAAACTTTTGGTCTGTACTGTATATAATACAGATAGTTAGTGGGAGACAGTCAGTGTAGGTTATATCCTGATATAGTGTAGCTGTTGCAGTGCAGTATGTTAGGTAGTGTGATAGGTAGAGATGACGGTTCGCCTGGCGGTCGTTTCGCGGCGAACTTTGCGTGTTCGCGATTCGCTGAACATATGGAGAAATTTGCGCCCGCCATATTCTTTTACATTATGAAGAACTTTGACCCATGACACATTCATCAGGTGGTACAGGACAGCCAATTGAAACATTTCAGCACATGGTCGCTTTTTTCTAATCCTGCATCATCCCCTAAAGACGCTGGTCATCCAGCAAAACATGTCGGGATGCAGGGTGTATGAGCGTGAATCTTAATACAGTAGTAGTGAGGGAGCTCCATAACAGGAGTGAATGTATAGCTACATAGGTGATAAGAGATCAATGTTACAAGAAAATATAGGCTAGAAATAACAGTGGCAACAAACAGTAGCTGCGCAATAATGGTGACAATATTGATTAATAATATAAAGCAGCCTGCACGACTGATTTATAATATAGTGGCAGTTAGGGAGTCTCCTAATAGGAGTGTATGTATAGCTATATAGGCGACAATAGAAATACCGCTATAAGCAAACACAGGCCATAAACAACTGTGGCAACAAACAGTAGCTGGGTAACAACAGTGATAGAGCTGCCCGCACCACTGATAGTTTAAATTCATATATGTAGTGTCTATGTATAGACTATTGTCAGTCTGTAAAAGTGGAATACTACTCGGACAACATCGTTCCCAGCAGCGACCTGGGAGTCCAAGATGCATCCAGACATCATCACCATGCTGTTCCCGAACCATATTGGTGGTGTATTTATCAATTTCTGACCTTTTACTATGAACCGGGCACCCTCCTCCACTCTTCAGAGCAGGGGGTGCCTATTTTAATGCTCAGGTTCTCCCATTGACTTCAATTATACTCGGCTGCTCAGTAGAGCACCCGAGCATCCCGATGTGTTCGGCCAGAGCACATGAGCACCCGAGCACTTTGGTGCTCGATCAACACTAATAGGGAGGAATAATTCCACAGCATTTCTGTTGAACAGGGTTCAGTTGGGGAGGTGACCGCCTGTGTAATAGGAACAATTTGATTACACCTTGCTGCACTAACTGGGGATCCAAATTGCCATTATATAGCTGTTTGCTACAGGAATTAACAGGAGTTATTGCAAGGAAATATTTCTACTATCTATTTTCACTAGTGTGGTGCAGTTATATTTTATAATGCATTTTTTAGCATGTATGAGTGGGAAAAAAGAGCTTATTAGCCGTTGTGTGAAAATTACAGCCCTATTTGTCATGTATTACTGGCAAAATACAAATATATTTGCCTTTCATCGTTGCACTTGTGCTCGGATCGGCTCATTACGAGAGGGTCCCCTACCTAAGCCTATATTCCCCCCCTACCTAGAAGCAGCAGAGTTATGCCGGAACTGCTTATCGAAGGGTAGCCTAAAGGGGCCAAAAGAACCATGCATAGGAGTTTTGAAAGACTTTGATAACAGAAACTACAAAACCAAAACTCGGAAAGCCAGTGACATTTTGTATTAAGGATCCGGGATATAACGCATGGAACACGCGGAACTCCAACGACCCAACCGTTTGATTACATGTACTGGTACCTTATGCATGGACGCCGCAGCTGCTGCGCCCCTGTGGAAGGAATGTCCTGTGATCGAGAGAGGATCGACCCCTGAACCTGTTAACTAAACCCGAATGTGCTGAATACCTGCCAGGTATAGTTAACAGTGCTATAGGACAGGTTTCATTGAGAGTGGCAAAAAACCAGATGAAGCCCAATAGGTGAGTGATAGTCCCCCCGGCCAGCAGCCGGGTAGGTGTTCATATTTCTGAAACAGGCGCCAAGCTGTCTTGTAAGCCCTCAGGGTATTACTGGCCAAGGAATTGGCCATCAGTCTGTTAGCTATGGTGAGATGAGAGACTAGTCCCAGCGCAGCTGGGCCTGGTGAGGAATTGGCATTGGCAACCGATCTGCCCCTGGACAAACCTGAAAGAAAAAGTGGTAAATTATTATTTTTTATTTATTTATTTTTTTAACGGAGAAGCCATGCGTGAGACTCTAATGGCAGAGTCATATGTGTAAACCTAAAACTGAGAAGCCATGCGCGAGAGACTCTAATGGCGGAGTCATATGTGTAACCTAAATGGAGAAGCCATGCATGAGAGACTAATGGCGGAGTCATATGTGTAAACCTAAAGCGGAGAAGCCATGCGCGATAGACTAATGGCCGAGCTATGCGCGAGAGACTAACGGCGGAGTCATATGTGTAAACCTAAACGGAGAAGTCGTGCGTGAGAGACTCTAATGGCGGAGTCATCTGTGTAAACCTAAACGGAGAAGTCGTGCATGAGAGACTAATGGCGGAGTCATATGTGTAAACCTAAACGGAGAAGTCGTGCGTGAGAGACTCTAATGGCGGAGTCATCTGTGTAAACCTAAAGCGGAGAAGCCATGCGCGAGAGACTCTAATGGCGGAGTCATATGTGTAACCTAAACGGAGAAGCCATGCGCGATAGACTAATGGCGGAGCTATGCGCGAGAGACTAACGGCGGAGTCATATGTGTAAAACTAAAACGGAGAAGCCATGCGTGAGAGACTCTAATGGCTGAGTCATATGTGTAAACCTAAACGGAGAAGCCATGCGTGAGAGACTCTAATGGCAGAGTCATATGTGTAAACCTAAAACGGAGAAGCCATGCGTGAGAGACTCTAATAGAGGAGTCGTATGTGTAAACCTAAAACGGAGAAGCCATGCGTGAGAGACTCTAATGGCGGAGTCATATGTGTAAACCTAAAACGGAGAAGCCATGCGTGAGAGACTCTAATGGTGGAGTCATATGTGTGCACCTAAAACGGAGAAGCCATGCATGAGAGACTCTAATGGTGGAGTCATATGTGTAACCTAAACGGAGAAGCCATGCGTGAAAGACTCTAATGGCGGACTATATGTGTAAACCTAAAATGGAGAAGCCATGTGTGAGAGACTCTAATGGTGGAGTCACATGTGTACACCTAAAACGGAGAAGCCATGCGTGAAAGACTCTAATTGTGGTTTGAATTTTTTTTTTTTTTTTTTTCCAAACTATAAACCACTTACGCAGCTCCAGTATGGGCACAGCTCTGAGTACGAGCATGAAGAGCCTGGTATAACGCAGGTCACCTGCACGGACTAACTAACATCCTGTGCCTAAATGACCCCCTTGGAACCTTCTGTACGGCCGGCAGCAGGAAGCCAGCCACCGCCTATGATCTGCTCCCCCTGACCGAGCCTGGTACTCCTTCCCCCGATCCCTGCCTACTTAACGGCACGGCGGCCCGTGCCAGACTTTATTGAAGATGAGGAGCGGGGAAACGGTGTCCTGCACCTTTACCCCCAGCCGCGTGGGGAGCTCACGCTGCTCCCTGGCAGAGTGCACCAGTGCGGGGGAGCCCCCCCCCCTCAGCCAGGGTCGACCCACCGCCAGCTGGACACTCGTACCACGTGGGGAGCAGCGCCGCTCCCTGGCGATGTGCACCGGATCAGAGGGAGCCCTTCCTTTACCGTGAGCCCCAGCCCTCGCCGGTTTGAATCGTGTGCCGCGTGGGGAGCCACATAGCTCCCTGGCATTATGCGCCGGCGCGGGAGTGCCCCCCCTAGGGGCTGGTTATTGTGACTGGAACCCGCTGGGAGACTGAGGTCTGACCGGACCTACCTGTGACCGAGAAGGCTGACCCCCCAGGCCGTGGCTGACCCGCGTGCGTAGACGTGACGCAACTACCTGTAGATGCCCACCCAGTGCCTGTAGTCAACGGGAGTGCGACCGAGTCTGTGGATGTGACCGACTGGCCCCTGTAGTCGTGAGGGGACCCTACCTCGGGAGTAGCGGTAACGGACCATCGCCTGTAGACGTGGTAGTATTACCTCACGAGTCTGTTGACATGAGACTAATGCCTGCAGTCGTGGCAGGGCTTTATAACGAGTCTGTAGTCGTGACAGACTAATGCCTGCAGTCGTGGCAGGGCTTTATAACGAGTCTGTAGTCGTAACGGATTTGTGCCTGCAGTCGTGGCAGGGCTTTAGAGTGGGTCTGTAGTCGTGACAGACTGATGCCTGCAGTCGTGGCAGGGCTTTATAAAGGGTCTGTAGTCGTGACAGACTGTTGCCTGCAGTCGTGGCAGGACTTTATAACGAGTCTGTAGTCGTGACAGACTGATGCCTGCAGTCGTGGCAGGGCTTTATAACGGGTCTGTAGTCGTGACAGACTGTTGCCTGCAGTCGTGGCAGGGCTTTAGAGCGGGTCTGTAGTCGTGACAGACTGATGCCTGCAGTCGTGGCAGGGCTTTATAAGGAGTCTGTAGCAGTGACAGACCTGGCAAAGCAACATTCCTATCTATACAATTTTTTTATTTATTTCCCCCCCCCCCCACCAAAGGCCACGACTGTAGGCGCCACCCTGTAAGAGATGCGCCAGAGGCCTGGCCATAATAGTCCACCATCCCCCGTCCCCCAAGCCTATGCAGGAGAAAAGGAGGGGGTTGGCCCACGCCTGCACCACCCCTGACTCCCTTGAGCCATGACAGCCACAAACCCCACAGTATCGTAAGTTAGCCAACCACCTGTGGACCTGAATAAACAAGGACAGACATGTGAGTGAGCGCACGGTGACTGGGTGACCCTTCACTCCTGCCACCGCTCATTTGCTGTCCACCGGATTATTGCGACTGCGCCCGAACCAACCCCCTGACTCGCCGTATGGGCTTGCGGGCGGCCCGGCTGCGTGCGCAAAGTGATGTGGTCAGCCCCCCTTTTTGGAGCCCTTTTTATATTTGATCCATAAAACATATCCCAAAATATATAATATATATATTTTTTTTTTGTTTGTCCTGCCTTAGTACCTAGCCACTGTGCCTGAGCAAGGAGCCCTGTACCTGGACTGCAGTACCAGTATGGGCCTGTAGGTGTCGCCCTCTATCAAGCCAGGGCCTGCTGGAGCGCAGCAAGCCAGTGAGCTGCGCTGAGGAGCCGACGGCCGGCGTGACCGCTGCTCTGGGTATGTGAAGGACGTGTGACCCGTCGCTGCTGAGCCACAGATGAGGGGTGCCCGCCTGGGGGACGCTGCCCGTGGGATCAGGGGTGCTTGGCGCGGGGCCTGGAGCGGATCAGGGTGCCTGTATCGGGGTGCCTGTATCGGGGTGCCGGAAGCGATCGGGAGTGCGGGCAGTCGCCAGCGCGGCTGGGGCCCGGCGGCACGCTCGGCAGCCCCCCATGTTATACATAGCGAGACGGGTGTGCAGCCACCCTGCCTACCTAATCACCGAAGCGACGAGCCCGACGCAGCCGACCACCCGATTCTCCAGTGACGCACGCACTTCTCTGGCACCAACCCACGAGCCGATTCGAAAGCATTCGAACCGACAAGTGGGGGCAGGAGAGCCAGGTTTAAATAATTAAAGCCCCGCCTCCCCTCACACAAACACGGCACTCTTTAATTGCCTACCTCTGTTGAAAGGCATTTTCTGTAAAAATAGAAAAAAATTAGGGCCTAATTGCCGTTCAACGGTGCAATGAGATATTTTACAGCCCAATTTGCCATGTATTACTGGTGAAATACAAATATATTTGCCTTTCATCGTTGCACTTATCTGTTGAAAAGCCTTTTGTGTAAAAAATAAAAATAATTAGGGCCTAATTGCTGTTCAACGGTGCAGTGAGATATTTTACCACCCATTTTACCGTGTATTACGGACAAAATACAAATATATACGCCGTTCATCGTTGCACTTTTCTGTTGAAAGGCTTTTTGTGTAAAAATAGAAAAAAAATTGGGGCTAATTGCCGTTCAACTGTGCAGTGAGATATTTTACAGCCCAGTTTGCCGTGTATTACTGGCGAAATACAAATATATTCACCTTTCATCGTTGCACTTTTCTGTTGAAAAGCCTTTTGTGTAAAAATAGAAAAAAAAATGGGGCTAATTGCCGTTCAACTGTGCAGTGAGATATTTTACAGCCCAGTTTGCCGTATATTACGGGCAAAATACTAATATATTCGCCTTTCATCGTTGCACTTATCTGTTGAAAATCCTTTTGTGTAAAAACAGAGAGCAGTGAGATATTTTACAGCCCAGTTTGCTGTGTATTACTGGAGAAAAACAAATATATTCACATTTTATTGTTGTACTTATCTGTTGAAAAGCCTTTTGTGTAAAAATAGAAAAAAAATAGGGCCTAATTGCTGTTCAACGGTGCAGTGAGATATTTTACAGCCCAGTTTGCCGTGTATTACTGACAAAATACAAATATATTCGCCTTTCATCGCTGCACTTATCTGTGGAAAAGCCTTTTGTGTAAAAATAGAAAAAAATTAGGGCCTAATTGCAGTTCAACGGTGCAGTGAGATATTTTACAGCTCAGTTTGCTGGGTATTATGGGCGAATTACAAATATATTTGCCGTTTATCATTGCACTTATCTGTTGAAAAGCCTTTTGTGTAAAAATAGAAAAAAAA
The DNA here is from genome assembly GCF_014858855.1 of Bufo gargarizans. Classification (NCBI taxonomy): domain Eukaryota; kingdom Metazoa; phylum Chordata; class Amphibia; order Anura; family Bufonidae; genus Bufo; species Bufo gargarizans. The sequence continues at coordinate 496,654,751 of NC_058080.1, read as the reverse complement.
TGAAGGCCTAATTGCCGTTCAACTGTGCAGTGAGATATTTTACAGCCCAGTTTGCCATATATTACGGGCGAAATACAAATATATTTACATTTTATCATTGCACTTATCTGTTGAAAAGCCTTTTGTGTACAAATAGAAAAAAAAAGGGCCTAATTGCCGTTCAACTGTGCAGTGAGATATTTTACAGCCCAGTTTTCCGTGTATTACTGGTAAAATACAAATATTATTTACTTTTGTTGTTGCACTTATCTGTTGAAAATCCTTTTGTGTAAAAATAGAAAAAAAATTTGGACCAAATTGCCATTCAACGGTGCAGTGAGATATTTTACAGCCCAGTTTGCCGTGTATTACTGGCAATATGAAAAATATTTGATCTAACATTCAGTTATTTGATCTAACAGTATGTCAGGCAGAGAAGTGCCAGACCCTGCACAGGGGAGTGGCAGAGGCCTAAATGTTTCTGGGCCAGGCACAGGTCACAGCAGAGTAAGGGGGCATGGCAGCAGGAGTCGCAGCGATAGGCCTGAGCTCCTGGTGTCATCTAGCGGTCATTTCTTGACCAGCAACCCAGCGGTTCTTGAATGGTTGACTCGATCTTCGACTTCATCGCAACTTACATCAGACACCCCCAAGTGTCAGTGGGTTTGTCAGACACAACCCTTAGTTGGTATGGCCCGGGAGCAGGCTCTGTGCTCTCACCTGTCCTAAACCTGCCATTGTCCTTTTCTGTTCCATCACCGCGAGAAGTATTATATGCTATAGGCTAACTTTTCAGCGAGGAAGAGCTATTAGAGGACAGTCAGCAGCTACTGCCCAGCCAAGATGTGGAGGAGACATCCGCCGCTTCCTCCGCTAGGCAGGCAAGTAGTGAGGAGGAGAGTGACGTGGGAGCTGGTGTTGAGAGTGGTCTGGCTCCTGACCCAGAGACGGTTGAGGAGGACGTCAGTGATGTGCAGACAGTACTCGATGATGAAGATGTAGCTAAACGCACTTGGGAAAAGAGGGTGGCAGCTTGCCCTTGAGCCAGCGGCAGAGCCAGCAAGTCACTAGCGTGGTCAGGAGTCAGCAGGGTGGCAGCAGTGGGAGGTCAGTAGCCAAACGCGCCCGGGGTAGATCACCCTCTTTGCAGGAGCCTACCTGCCGGGGAAGTAGAGGTGCAGGGGCTCAAGGAGGCAGTGGTAGTAGCAGTCAGTCAGTGCGTAGTGTTGGGGGTAAAATCACCTACTCAGCGGTGTGGCAGTTTTTTTTAAGCACCGGAGGAGGTGAAGGCGGCCATATGTAGAATCTGTGGGCAGAGGGTGAAGCGTGGCCAGGGTGACAATGTTGGCACTACGGCCCTGCGTCAACATATGCAGAGTCGCCATAAAGTGGCCTGGGAGAACCATAGCTCCGATGTGGTGGTCAAGCCTGCAGCAGCAACCGCTGCATCACCCACAGGCATGCACCCGGTTTCAGCCAGTCAAGGCTACCCCACCTCAGCCGAAGGGAGCTGTCTGTCCTTCCCATCTGCTGGTCCTGATGCTCCTGCTCCCTCTACTCCTCATCACGCATTCCACTCATCAAACAGTGCAGAAGGCGAACAAGCCCCTGGACAAGTTGCTGGTGCTGCAGTCCCTCCCTTTCCAAGTGGTGGACTCGGCACCTTTCAGAGAACTGATGACTTGTGCCGAGCCGAGGTGGAGAGTGCCAAGCCTTCATTTCCTTGCCAAAAAGGCAGTACCAGCCCTGCACTAATATGTAGAACAGAAGGTAGGCAGTGCAGACGTGTGGAGCTGTAACTACGCTCAGGGACAGTACATGTCCTTTACGGACCACTGGGTGAATGTGGTTCCTGCACAACCACACCAGCAACTTGGCCAGGTAACGCCGCTTCCGCTTCCACGTTTCCACACCGTTGGTCCTGCAACAATGTCCACCTCTACCTCCTCATCCTTCACCGTGTCCTCCGCCTCCACTGCAGCGACAATTCACAGTGCCCCTCCAGCATACTACACGTGCAGGGCACAGCGGTGTCACGCTGTTCTGCACCTCGTTTGCCTGGGCGAATGGAGTCACACAAGGAGGAACATATCCATGCCCTTCATCAGAGAATCTTGGCTTTCTCTGCGACAACTGAAAATTGGAACCATGGTGATGACAACAGGAAGAACATTATGTCGGCGCTGCATCAACGAGGACTGAGCCATGCGCCCTGCATGGCACACGTGTTCAATCTGGTTGTCAAGCGATTCCTGAAGTCTTCCACCCATCTAATAGACATCCTAAAAATGGCCAGGAAACATTGCATGCACTTCAGCAACTCGTACACCACTAAGCACACCCTCCTCAAGCTGCAGCGGCAGAATGGCATCCCCCAACATAGGCTGTGTGAGACAGTGACAGATCTCACACAGGTTAGAGGCAAGGAAGGGGTGGATAGTGTGATCCACACCCCTATTCCACCACAGGTGAGACCAGCTGGAGGTACTCAGGCTGGCATAAAGCACCTCCCAAGGTGTCAGTAAGGGGGGAGTGTGTTACCCGTGGACAGAGGCCTGGAGGCTCTGTGAATGTGGTCTCAGCTGGGCAAGGCTGAGGGACCACGAGGCTGGGAGATAGCTTGGACTAACTTTGTTACAGCCTGGAAGTGAGCTGGACTACTGGCTAAGAAAGTCACACCTAAAACTGTGTGTGAACAGTGAGGTATACTTTAGGTGAGTCAGGTTATTATATGTTTATAATAGAGTTAGTTAGAGCCCAGCAGGGGCAGGTGTTTGTTTTGTATTATGTTTTGTTTTTGCTGAGGTGCCAAATAAAAGCAATGTTTGGACCTTAAAACTTGGTGTCCGTGAAGACGTGTGTAAATGTCCCCCGGATAAGCGCTAACTCCCTAAAGCTGATATGCAACGTTTCTACCCGTTGGAATTCCACCCTCCATATGTTGGACCGACTATTTTGTGATAATTCGCAATTTTTTCGCATAATATTCGCAATACGTTCGTGAATTTTAGAATTCTTGATCTCCGGTCATTATTTTTGCATATGGCAAATCGGCACTAATGATGCGCATATTTTTGGTGCAATACATGCAACTTCACATTTTATCAGGTATGAGTAGATATTAATGATTGGTCCACGTGCAAGTATTGTTGTGTTGTGACATTACAGCACTATCAAATGTGACAAACAAAGAAATCCCTCAAAGGAGTTGCTACGCAACTATTTTCAAAATTATTTAATTTTTAACGGTCACTAGGACCATGCGTATTTTTGCAACTCCTCCGACTAATATTCTAAAACTCAATTTTATTATATTTCTTTTAAAAAACAAACATATTGCTTGGGAACACCAAATAGAGAAAAATTTAAACTATCAGGAGTGACAGTCGAAAGATCAGTGGCCAGTGTTTAGGTGCACACCTTTTGTCCAACAACTCGGACTTGCCTAATTATTTGTATAAATCATTAATCTGGAATCTCTTAGTTCCGAGATCCAGATATATCCCTGTCATACTCCTGTCTAAAATCCAAACACACTGTATCCCACACAGTGTGTTTGGATTTTAGACAGGAGTATGACAGGGATATATCTGGATCTCGGAACTAAGAGATTCCAGATTAATGATTTATACAAATAATTAGGCAAGTCCGAGTTGTTGGACAAAAGGTGTGCACCTAAACACTGGCCACTGATCTTGCGACTGTCACTCCTGATAGTTTTAATTTTTCTCTATTTGGTGTTCCCAAGCAATATGTTTGTTTTTTAAAAGAAATATAATAAAATTGAGTTTTAGAATATTAGTCGGAGGAGTTGCAAAAATACGCATGGTCCTAGTGACCGTTAAAAATTAAATCACAGCACTATGTCTGTAGCATAAATGTTTTGACAGCAGAGAAACAGTAATTCCTATCACATTGGCTTACACCCTGCACTGGAACCTACCAGCTACACTATATCACTATCTAACCTACACTGACTATGTCCCACTATCTGTATTATACATATGAGCTAACTAATTATCTAATGTAATTGGATAAGGAATAGGATCCAGATGAAAGCACAGAGCACAGCAATGACACTGTTCTCTCACTCTGCGGCATCCTCATGCTGCCACCACCTTCAGACTCTATTATTGGGCCATGCTGCGGTCTCCTCATGCTGCCGCCACCTTCAGACACTGTCATTGTGCCACTCTGTTGTCTCCTCATGCTACTGCCACCTCCACACCGTCATTGAGCCACTCTGTGGTCTCCTCATGCTGCTGCCACCTCCAGACTTTGTCATTGTGCCACTCTGTGGTCTCCTCATGCTGCTGCCACCTCCAGACTTTGTCATTGTGCCACTCTGTGGTCTCCTCATGCTGTTACCACCTCCACACTCTGTCATTGTGCCACTCTGTGGTCTCCTCATGCTACTGCCACTTCCACGCTCTGTCATTGATCCACTATGCGGCCTCATCATGCTGCCGCCACCTCCAGACTCTGTCATTGGGCCATTCTGTGGTCTCCTCACGCTGCTGCCACCTCCAGACTTTGTCATTGTGCCACTCTGTGGTCTCCTCATGCTGCTGCCACTTCCACGCTCTGTCATTGATCCACTCTGCGGCCTCCTCATGCTGCCGCCACCTCCAGACTCTGTCATTGGGCCACTCTGTGGCCTCCTGATGCTGCCACCACCTCCACTCTGTCATTTTGTCACTCTGTGGCCTCCTCCTGATGCTGCCAACTCCACAGTCTGTCACTGTGCCACTCTGTGGCATCCTGATGCTGCTGCTGCCACCTCCACACTGTCATTGTGCCACTCTGTGGCCTTCTCATGCTGCTTCCAGCTCACCACTATGTCATAGGGGCCACTCTGTGGACTTCTCATTCTGTTACCACCCTCCCCACTTCATGACTAGGCCACTATTTTGCCTTTCGTCCTGGCTGACATCATCATTTATTTGACACTTCTTCTGATCTGTCAGAAGGAATGAAAACTGAGACGTTTAACGGATCCTGTAAGTGTAGCAGCTGTAAGTCCTGTATGGTCCCATTAGAATTGGCTTGTGGTTTGGTAGCCAAAAGCATGAGTGGGTACAAAACACAGAAGACATGCAACTATTCCATTCACGTGCCATCTCTGTTTCGGAACCACTCCAGTTTTTTTGGGCATTAGCAATACTGATGGATTACTGACCAAATGCTGACCGAGTGAAGGCGGAGGCTCCACAGACAGGACCCTTTTTTGGGGGGTTATTGTTCTGATGGATCAGAGAAAGGGCAAAATAATCAGTGACGTCAACACAAACTTACTGCTGACACATCTATGTGGAATCAGCTGATGACAGTGTAACAGGAGTGTGCTTCTTCTTGGCACTAACATTGACCGGTAATTCTGAGTTCATACTTGAGTTATTTTTTCAGATTTGGCCCCGTGACTGCCCAAATAAATGTAGTGTGACGCCTGTCATCTGCATTTCATACGGAGTCACAGTATTATTTCACTAGCAAAGCAGACTCCCTATGTGTGTTACTGCAAAGCACAGTGTTCTACACCACTATAAAGGCTCTCTGCAGCCAGAAAATAGATGTTTTTTAATGTAATTCGCTGCAAATTTATTCAGATCAAACCAAGTTTTCCCCCAAAAATTAGGCAAACCGGTGAATTGAATTTTTTTTAAAATTCACTCATCTCTAGTTGAGATGGAAGTAAGTTGGAAAGGGGAGTTGGTAGTAGCTGACCTGGGTGTAGATGTGGCTTGAGAGATCCCTCCCTGTGACCTGGGTGTTCCAGCAGGTGTGTCGCCGGATCAGAGGTGGTGGAGCGATCTGCGACTGGCGGCCGCCCCGGAAATCGAGGCCGGGATCTGTAGGCCAGACTAGGCCGCAGATGTTTCTCGGCCTCTGAAGGGTCACCTCTAAAGAGGTGTCGGAAGGCGGCGGCCGACGTATGCAGGCTGTTGGGGCAGTGTGAAGAAATGCAGTGAATTTGTTTTGGCCGGCTGTAAGCCACAGCCCCCTTCTGCATGTGCCGCTGCCTCCTGCTAATCGAGGCCGGGGATTCAAGGGCCCAGCTAGGATGTGCCTGTATCCCGCGTTCCGGTGGGCTGGGGAGCCTCGGACAAGGTTTTGTCTGCAGGTTATGAGGTAGTGAGAGTCCAGTTGGCGGTGGATAGAGTACGCCTGCCGATTTTGGTGGGTTGGATGGTGTGGGATAAGATCCGGCTAGTGGGAGCCACAGGGAAAGCCGTCACTCTGCTGCTGTCCACGCCCCCCTTGTAAAATATATTTTAATATAAAACATTAATAATTATATAGATACATCAATATAAATAAAATAACAGTATACAAAATATTATACTGTTCCAGCTGATATGATAACTGCTTACCCTGATACACAAGTTGTGGATCCGCATCATTAAATAACTGCAGGGCCCGCAGTCATTATATCAACTGGAACAGTTTAATATATTGTATATTTTTATTTTATTTATATTGATGTATCTGTAATTATTATTATATTAAAATATATTTTACAGTTATATGTTTAGAGCTCCTGCCCATTATTATTCATCAGAAAAAAAATATAGCTAACACATTCCCATTAAGGAGTTAACAGAAGTAAAAATGCTTAAGTACACAATATGTGCAGACTGAAGTCTTAAGGGACCAAAATGTACAGGGTTTAAAGGATGAATTCCAAGGAAGCAATGGCGCCCTTAGGCTACTTTAACACTTGCGTTTTGACTTTCCGTCTGTGAGATCCGTTCAGGGCCCTCACAAGCGGTCCAAAACGGATCAGTTTTACCCTAATGCATTCTGAATGGAAAAGGATCTGCTCAGAATGCATCAGATTGCCTCAGATCAGTCTCCATTCTGCTCTGGAGGCGAACACCAAAATGCTGCCTGCAGCGTTTTGCTGTCTGCTTGACAAAACTGAGCCAAACGTCCTGGCACACAATGTAAGTCAATGGGGATAGTTCCGTTTTCTCTGACGCAATCTGGCACAATAGAAAATGGATCCATCTCCCATTGACTTTCAATAGAGTTCATGACGGATCCTTCTTGGCTATGTTACAGATTGTACAAATGGATCTGTTCATGACGGATGCATGCGGTTGTATTATTGTAACTGATCCTTTTTTGCAGATCCATGACGGATCCGCCCAAAACGCAAGTGGAAAGTAGCCTTAGGGTTTAGCCCAAAGCCAAAACAGTTGGCACAGAGGGTCCACACTAACTGTTCGATAAAAAATATAGCTAACACATTCCCACATTAACAGAAGTTAACAGAAGTAAAAATGCTTAAAGGGAACCTGTCACCGGGATTTTGGCCATAGAGCTGGGGATATGGGCTGCTAGATGGCCGCTAGCACATCTGCAATACCCAGTCCCCATAGCTCTCTGTGCTTTTATTGTGTTAAAAAACAGTTTTGATCGATATGCAAATGAACCTCATATGTGTCCTGTATCCGGAGATGAGTCCAGCGGAAAGGAGCCCAGCACCGCCCCGCGTCCTCCGAATCTCCTCCTTGCTGGCTGACGTCACAGAGCTGGAGCGCCGAAATCTCACGATGCGCGAGCTAGCACATGCGTAGTTCGTTCCCTGTGCTGATGCCAGCACAGGGAATGAACATGATGCCGACACTGCGCATGCGCTAGCTCGCGCATCGCGAGATTTCGGCGCTCCAGCTCTGTGACGTCAGCTAGCAAGGAGGAGATTCGGAGGACGCGGAGCGGTGCTGGGCTCCTTTCCGCTTGACTCATCTCCGGATACAGGACACATATCAGCTCATTTGCATATCGATCAAAACTGTTTTTTAACACAATAAAAGCACAGAGAGCTATGGGGACTGGGTATTGCAGATGTGCTAGCGGCCATCTAGCAGCCCATGTCCCCAGCTCTATGGCCAAAATCCTGGTGACAGGTTTCCTTTAAGTACACCATATGCGCAAACTGAATTTCTTAAGGGACTAAAGGTCTTAAGGCACTAAAATGTACAGGGTTTAAAGGATGACTGCCAAGGTAGCGCTGCAAGGAGTTAACACAAGTAAAAATGCTTAAGTAAACAATATGCAGACTGAAGGTCTTAAGGGACTAAAATGTGAATATAATAATCCCTAATTATCTGGCTTGTTACTCTATAAAAACATGGATAAAGGCAAACAATCCTTAGTTCTTCAGAATAATATTCTGTCCGTACCATTTTAGCATACTATACATTCTATATGGGGCAACGATGGATCTCCCACATTAGCATTTATTTTTTTATGAGATGAAATAAGCACAATTAGTACTAGACTTGACTGTAGCTGGTTTAATAGGCATATTACATTACTGTTTTTTATAAGAAATCACACTGTATTTTTGGGTACTTTGTATGTGGAGCTTGTAGATTAAAACTGAGTTATACAGAAGAAGTCTTATCTATTGTAGCACAGTCTTGTCCTTCAGGATAACACTAGTTAATGGATAGAGTAAATGCAACATTGGTGGTAGAATTTATCTTAATGGGATTTTCTGGCAGTCACCTTCATCATGCTGTTATGTCTACGTTCTTACTGCTGGTCTACCTTGTTACATTGGCAGGAAACATATTCATAGTTATTATAATATGCACGGATAGTCGTCTTCATTCTCCCATGTACTTTTTCTTGGTTTGCTTGTCTTTCATTGAGATATTTGCCATTTCAACAGTTATCTGTAAACTTCTCGCCATCCTTTTGATGGCTCAAAACACAATTTCTAAATACGGTTGCATGATACAATCTTATTTTTACTTTTTTTTATCATCTTCAGATTTTCTAATTCTGTCTGTTATGTCCATTGACCGTTATGTGGCTGTCTGCTTCCCATTAAGATATTCTTCCATTATGACTATGAGCCTCTGTATAAAGCTAGTTGTTGGCCTTTTCTTTATCTCCTTTGTCTGTCTCCTGCCTCCTACCATCATGATACCACAGTTACTATTTTGTAGTCATGTGCTAAATCATTTCTTTTGTGACACTGCAGCATTGCTAAAATTGATATGTGTGTCTGACATCAGCTTAATTTACCTGTCTTCAATTGTTGCATCTGTATTTATTCTGATTGTGCCTTTAATCATTACATCCGTTTCATATATCTTCATTGTGTCTGCAGTTATAAGACTACCATCTGATACAGGTCGTCAGAAGACATTCTCTACATGCGTCTCTCACTTCGCCATGGTTTCCCTAGTCTTTGGAAGCGCCATATTCATTGAAATAAGACCTTCTAGCCACTATTCAATTGAAACAGACAAAACAGTGAATTTGATAAGCACAGTTTTGGGCCCATTTTTAAACCCATTTATTTACACATTGAGAAATCAAAAAGTTAAAGACTGCATTAGAGATTCGGTAAAAAGGGGAAGGAGGGGAAAAATATGGTGAGGGCTAAAATAAATTGTCATACCTGGTAGCACTCTTGAAAGTCAAATGCTGAGATTGTCCTAATCACAACATCGTGGTGCAAATCCAAAAACATTATGGGGAGATATATCAAGACAAACGCTTTCTGCGCTGTTTTGGATTTCCCCTGCACTGTCGGAGGATGAACCACATGTACGAGTCCTATTAGGCACATCCTCCTGCAGTCTGTGGCCGTAAACAGAAATCTACGACAGCTTTGAGATTTCTGTTGATTTCTGGCTTCATTTGCACCATAAAAATGGCCTGGAAGAAGATAAATTGTCTCTGCTGTTGGTCATGCCCTTTCCTGTCCTTGCCCTGCCTCCTTTTGGAAAATAAACAAGGGTGGCATAAAAAAGAGGCCCATGCCACTTTTTTTTTTTTTAAGTTGCATTTTAAAAGTCACAAACACAAAGCTTCCAACTTTTTAAAGCCACTTTTCTAGGGCAAAGGATATTCTAAATCTCCCCTTAAATGCTGTGGACACCTTTGGGGCAATTTTTCATTATTGTATTTTTCTTATCTTGGGCTATAATTATTTTTCCTTTTTAATCTTTATTCAAATTTTTCTTTTACTAGGTAAAGGAAATCACTGCACTCAATTGATATAATGCAATTAAGGTATTTTATTTTGTATCATAACAACATTTCAAATTCTGATCCAGATTTATATGCAATATTTTTCCACATATACAGTCCTGATCAAAAGTTTAAGACCACTTTAAAAATTGAAAAAGGCCAAATCTGTGCAAAGATATGGATTAATTGTCATTTTCTGTCAGATAGTCACACGTTGTGACGGCAAAGGCAAAAACCTCTCCCTTTTTGAATGTGATCGGGTTGTTGAACTGCATAAGCAGGGTCTCTCACAGCGCACCATCGCTGCTGAGGTGGGACGCAGTAAGACAGTCATTTGGAATTTCTTAAATGATCCTGAGGGTTATGGAACAAAAAAAGTCAAGTGGAAGACCCAAAAAAAATGTCATCAGCACTAAGCCAGAGGATCCAATTAGCTGTCCGTCAAGACACTGGACGATCCTCCACCCAAATTAAGGCCCTTACTGGTGCTGACTGCAGCCCCATAACCATCAGATGGCATCTGAGACTGAAGGGCTTCAAAAACAAAAAACGTCTTCAAAGACCTCGTCTCCTTGAATGCCACAGAACTGCTCGTTTGGACTTTGCAAGAGAGCACCAAACATGGGACATTCAAAGGTGGAAGAAAGTTTTATTCTGTGATGAGAAAAAATGTAACCTTGATGGTCCTGATGGTTTCCAACGTTACTGGCATGACAAGCAGATACCACCTGTGATGTTTTCTATGCGCCACAATGGAGGGGGTGCCATAATGGTCTGGGGTGCTTTTTCCTTCAGTGGAACAATGGAGCTTCAGGAAGTGCAGGGGCGTCAAACGGCCGCTGGCTATGTCCAGATGTTGCACAGAGCATTCCTCATGACTGAATTTATTGAAACAAAAGTTAACAACAGTCTTCAGCAGCAGTTCCCTAATGATGCAACCTTGATGAGCTGGTGCATTGTTGTCCATGAAGAGGAAATTAGGCCTGTGTTGTTCATGCAGAGGCACAATGACTGAATTAATGATGTTTTTCAAGTAGTGTGGGCTTGTGATTGTACCATTCACAAAGTGAAGGGCAGTTCTGTATTGACTAGACACACCTGCCCACACTGTAACACTAACACCACTCATCTGGTGACAAAAGTGGCTGATGCATAGCGCTCTCCTTGATGTCTCCAACATCATTGGTGGCCATCATTTCTGCTCAGCGTTAATCGACTATTATCAGTAAACAGCACTGAGGCCCACTGGTCCCTCATTCAGCGTAGATGCTCCCTGACCCATGCAAGGTGATGAGGCCTGTGCGTGGTGTTGTGATAAGGTACCCTTGCACTCAAACAATGCTGGTGTAAATGGTTTTGAATGGTCTGACATGACACTTGGGTGCCTCTCACCTCCCTTAAATGTGCCTGGAGTTGTGTGGCATTCATCATCCAGTTCCGCAGGGCATTGTTCTCAATGGAGCGGTCATAAGTGTGGGATGTGACCAAAGGACTTCTACTTCTTTGTCTTTCTGTGACACTTCCAGTCTCTCTGTATCTCTGTTGCAACTTGTTGATGATACTCTGTGACACTTTAAGCTCAGTGGCCACTTCTGTTTGAGAACATCCTGCTTGAATCTTCACAATGGCGAGGTAGTGTTGATTTATTGTTAGGTGGCGTCTTGGTATCATGAGGTCAAAATGTGAACGGCATGATGAAGAGGAATGTTTAAATACCAGTTATAATTGAACCAGGAAATTTATTAGGCAATTCATGAATCAAACAACTGCTGTGAATTTTTGCCATTAAGCTCCTTGTTAGAAAACAGCAAGTTGTGCAAAAAGTACTGAAACACTGAAGAGTTGGGCTTGTGCATTCAAAAGTTTAGAGTAGGTCACATTAAGTTTGCCTATAAAGTTTAGAGTGCAATTCACCAACAAGCCAAATATCCCAAACTTTTTGTGAGTAATGTACTGTATATATTACAATGAGTTGGAGGCATAAAAATGCTAGTATGCCACTGTTATTTATGAATTCAATTTTACTCCCTTCACCTATCACCTTTGAGAGTCTACAAACTTTATTGTACAGTTTTTATGGTTCTGTATGTTAATAATTTGTATATGTTGTAAAATGTTTTGTAAAGAATACTCAATACAGTTTATTTCTTTAAAAAAAACATGTTATCTGCATTTGCTATGGGTATTGATTACAGTGTTTTAACCCTTTAAGGACCCAGCCATTTTTCGCCTTAAGGACCAGGCCATTTTTAGCAAATCTGACATGTGTCACTTTATGTGGTAATAACTTTAAAACGCTTTTACTTATCCAGGACATTCTGAGGTTGTTTTCTCATCACATATTGTACTTCATGAAAGTGGTAAATTTAAGTAAAAAAATGTCATTTTTATTTATAAAAAAATACCAAATATACCAAAAAGTTAGAACAATTAGCAAATTAGCAAATTTCAATTTCTCTACTTTTTATAATACATATCTTCAAAAATAGTTATTACTTTACATTCTCCATATGTCTACTTCATATTTGGATCATTTTGGGAATGCCATTTTATTTTTTGGGGACGTTAGAAGGCCTAGAAGTTTAGAAGCAATTCTTGGAAATAAAAAGGACCAGTTCAGGTCTGAAGTCACTTTGTGAAGCTTACATAATAAAAACCACCCAATAATGACGCCATTTTAGAAACTGCACCACTCAAGGTATTCAAAACTGATATTGGAAACTTTGTTAACCCTTTAGGTGTTCCACAAGAATTTATGGAAAATGGAGATGAAATTTCAGAATTTCACTTTTTTGGCAGATTTTCCATTTTAATAAATTTTTTCCAGTAACCAAGCAAGGGTTAACAGCCAAACAAAACTCAATATTTATTGCCCTGATTCTGTAGTTTACAGAAACACCCCATATGTGGCCGTAAACTGCTGTGCGGGCACAGCATTGCGCAGAAGGAAAGGAACGCCATATGGTTTTTGGAAAGCAGATTTCACTGGGATAATTTTAAGCTGCCATGTCACATTTGAAGACCCCCTGATGTACCGCTAGAGTAAAAAATCCCCAAAAGTTAACCCATTTTAGAAACTACACTCCTCAAGGTATTCAAAACTGATTTTACTAACTTTGTTAATCCTTTAGGTGTTCCACAAGAATTAAAGGAAATCGGAGATGAAATATCAGAATTTCACTTTTTTGGCAGATTTTCCATTTTAATCCATTTTTTCCAGTAACAAAGCAAGGGTTAATAGCCAAACAAAATTCAATATTTATTGCCCTGATTCTGTAGTTTACAGAAACACCCCATATGTGGTTGTAAACTGCTGTATATGGGCACACAGCAGGGCGCAGAAGGAAAGGAATGCTATATGGTTTTTTGAAGGCAGATTTCACTGGAATAATTGTAAGCTGCTATGATACATTTGAAGCACCCCTAGAGTAGAAACTCCCAAAAAATTACCCCATTTTATAAACTACGGGATAAGGTGGCAGTTTTGTTGGTACTATTTTAGTGTACATATGATTTTTGGTTGCTCTATATTACACTTTTTATGAGGCAAGGTAACAAAAAATAGCTGTTTTTGCATCGTTTTTATTTTTGTTATTTACAATGTTCATCTGACTGATTAGATCATGTGTTTTTTTTTATAGAGCAGGTTTTTTACGGACGCGACAATACCAAATATTACTACATTTTTGGGCTTGTTTCAGTTTTACATAATAAAGCATTTTTTAAATAAATAATTTTTTAGTGTCTCCATATTCTTAAAGTCATAGTTTTTACATTTTTTTGGGTGACTGTCTTATGTAGGGGCTCATTTTTTGCAGTATGAGATAACAGTTTGATTGGTACTAATTTAGGGTGCATATGACTTTTTGATCACTTGCTATTACACTTTTTGTGAATCAAGGTGACAAAAAATAGCTTTTTTGACACACTTTTTATTGTTATACAGCAGGTTTTTCTGGACGCGGCGATGCCTAATATGATTTTTTTTTTTTTTACACAATAACATTTTTTAAACAAAAAAAATCATGTTTTAGAGTCTCCATATTCTGAGGGCCATAGTTTTTTATTTTTTGGGTGATTGTCTAAGTTAGGATCAAATTTTTTACAGGATGAGATGACGGTTTGATTAGTATGATTTTGGGGTGCGTATGACTTTTTGTTCGCTTGGTATTACACTTTTTGGGATGTAAGGTGACAAAAAATGGCCCTTTTTTACACAATTTTTTTATTTTATTCTTTACAGTGTTCACCTGAGGGGTTAGGCCATGTGCAATTTTTATAGAGCAGGTTGTTAAGGACGTGGAAATACCTAATATGTATACTTTTTTTATATTTATTAAAGTTTTACACAATGATATAATTTTTGAAGCAAAAAAATAAAAATCATGTTTTAGTGTCTCCATAGTCTGAGAGCCATTGTTTTTTTTGGGCGATTGTCTTATGTAGAATAACATTTTTGCGGTATGAGATGACGGTTTGATTGGCACTATTTTGGGGTGTGTATGATGTTTTGATCGCTTGGTATTACACTTTTTATGATGTAAGGTGGCAAAAAACAGCTTTTTTTTACACCATTTTAATTTTTTACGGTGTTCATCTGAGGTAGGGGCTCATTTTTTGCGGGATGAGGTGACGGTTAGATTGGTACTATTTTGGGTCATGTGATATTTTTATAGAGCTGGTCGATACAGACACGGCAATACCTAATATGTCTATTTTTCTTTTTTTTCCTATTTTTCCCTTTTTTTTTTACTTTATTTTGGGAAAGGACGCTTTTTTATTTTTTACTTGAAACTTTTATTTTTTTTGTAAAACTTAATTTTTTTAACTTCATTTTTCACTTTATTTTTTGTCCCACTATGGGACTTCAATATTTCAGGGTCTGATCCCTGTTTTAATACAGCACAAAAAATCTGTTTTGTGCTGTATTGAACTGTCATTGTCTTACACTGTAAGACGCTAACAGTTGCATAGGAGACCCAGCCCTGGGGCTGGATCTCCTGGGCTTCCGTAGCTGGCAGTCCCGCGTGACCGCGGCATACATGAGGATAATTCGCCGGCATCTGTGTTTTCACCGATGCTGGCAGATACAGCAGGGGCCTGGCTGTCAGTATCAGCCGGGCCGCTGCTGCTGCTGATCACGGCAGCGCGTTAACCTTAGGACGAGAATGCTTATCCTAGTGCGTTAAGTACCGGCCATTTAGGACGAGCATTCTCGTCCTGGGTCCTTAAGGTGTTAAGGGTTAGACACCCAGGATTACACTCATGACAGGTGAATAACATTGATTATATTCTGACAATAGCGCCTGCCAAGGAGTAGGAAATATGAAGCAGCAAGTGAACAATCACTGTGCTAAGCAAGTAACAAAAATAGGCCAATATACTGGTACAGATAGATCTGTCTTTAGCAGAGAAGTAGCAAATAAAGTTTAAAGGCTATGTAAACCTTTAGGGGCATTTTTTATTATTGCATTGTACTGATTTTGAGCTAAAAATATTTTTTTCTATTGTTCTTAATTAAACATTTTTAGCACTTTTCTCAGTACAGTCTTGAAATTCTCTTCTACCGGGCTTTTGTTTACTCTTCCCCATCAGGCAGATATCTCTGCTCTCTGACATTCTAAACACTCATTATAGTTGAGTGCCTATCGTAATGATAAGAATGTGGCTTAAATAAGTGTTTATGACCTTTATTTTAGAGAAAAAGGTTTATTAGTTGAGCCGCACAAAGTAAAAAGTACAATTCACACAGCTAGACAGTTAAATATTTGTGACAGAATGGCTGAATATTTGTTAAGAAAGACCAACTGAAAAAAAATATTTGTAGCTCAAAATGAGTAAAATGCATTCATAAAAAAACTTACCTCCAAAGGTTACATTGCTTTTAAGGGTGCCCTGACATGTAGCATATTTTGGTGAAAAAAATTCTGCCACTGAAAATCAATTTATTCATCTGAATGGGGTTGTTTTGGCAGCAAGCAATCGATTTTCTGCAAGCTCCATTCAAGTGAATAGAACTCCATTTCAGCTTCAGACATTTCTACAACAAAATCTGCTATGTGCTAATGTGCCCTAACACAAATGTAAGGTTATGTACATGGGAAAGGAAAATGCATATCACCTGTACATACCAAATGGGAAAAAAAGTGGAAAAAAACATGGAAAACGACTGTTAAAAAACAGCTGGATCCAAGGATTCCCCAATTTGCAATTTACAGAATGTAAAGAATCTGCTGCTAGGTGACAGATACCATATGTCACCCTCAACACCTTCAAAGGTCTTCTGTATGCTTCATCAGTAGAGTTGAGCGGACACCTGGATGTTCGGGTTCGAGAAATTCGGCCGAACTTCCCGGAAATGTTCGGGTTCGGGATCCGAACTTCGTCCCGAACCCCATTGAAGTCAACGGGGACCCGAACTTTTCGGCACTAAAAAGGCTGTAAAACAGCCCAGGAAAGAGCTAGAAGGCTGCAAAAGGCAGCAACATGTAGGTAAATCCCCTGCAAACAAATGTGGATAGGGAAATGAATAAAAATAAAAATAAAATAAAAATTAACCAATATCAATTGGAGAGAGGTCCCATAGCAGAGAATCTGGCTTCACGTCACCCACCACTGGAACAGTCCATTGTCATATATTTAGGCCCAGGCACCCAGGCAGAGGAGAGAGGTCCCGTAACAGAGAATCTGGCTTCATGTCAGCAGAGAATCAGTCTGCATGTCATAGAAGAGAATCAGGCTTCACGTCACCCACCACTGTAACAGTCCATTGTCATATATTTAGGCCCAGGCACCCAGGCAGAGGAGAGAGGTCCCGTAACAGAGAATCTGGCTTCATGTCAGCAGAGAATCAGTCTGCATGTCATAGAAGAGAATCAGGCTTCACGTCAGCCACCACTGCAACAGTCCATTGTCATATATTTAGGCCCAGGCACCCAGGCAGAGGAGAGAGGTCCCGTAACAGAGAATCTGGCTTCATGTCAGCAGAGAATCAGTCTGCATGTCATAGCAGAGAATCAGGCTTCACGTCAGCCACCACTGTAACAGTCCATTGTCATATATTTAGGCCCAGGCACCCAGGCAGAGGAGAGAGGTCCCGTAACAGAGAATCTGGCTTCATGTCAGCAGAGAATCAGTCTGCATGTCATAGAAGAGAATCAGGCTTCACGTCAGCCACCACTGCAACAGTCCATTGTCATATATTTAGGCCCAGGCACCCAGGCAGAGGAGGGAGGTCCCGTAACAGAGAATCTGGCTTCATGTCAGCAGAGAATCAGTCTGCATGTCATAGCAGAGAATCAGGCTTCACGTCACCCACCACTGTAACAGTCCATTGTCATATATTTAGGCCCAGGCACCCAGCCAGAGGAGAGAGGTCCCGTAACAGAGAATCTGGCTTCATGTCAGCAGAGAATCAGTCTGCATGTCATAGCAGAGAATCAGGCTTCACGTCACCCAACATTGGAACAGTCCATTGGCATATATTTAGGCCCCGGCACCCAGACAGAGGAGAGGTTCATTCAACTTTGGGTTGCCTCGCAATATAATGGTAAAATGAAAATAAAAATAGGATTGAATGAGGAAGTGCCCTGGAGTACAATAA
This sequence comes from Bufo gargarizans, assembly GCF_014858855.1. Classification (NCBI taxonomy): domain Eukaryota; kingdom Metazoa; phylum Chordata; class Amphibia; order Anura; family Bufonidae; genus Bufo; species Bufo gargarizans. The sequence goes on along the minus strand of NC_058080.1, from coordinate 496,637,176 downwards.
TATATGGTTAAGGGGAGGTAGTTAATGTCTAATCTGCACAAGGTATGAACAGGTCCTGTGGGATCCATGCCTGATTCATTTTTATGAACGTCAGCTTGTCCACATTGGCTGTAGACAGGCGGCTGCGTTTGTCTGTAATGACGCCCCCTGCCGTGCTGAATACACGTTCAGACAAAACGCTGGCCGCCGGGCAGGCCAGCACCTCCAAGGCATAAAAGGCTAGCTCTGGCCACGTGGACAATTTAGAGACCCAGAAGTTGAATGGGGACGAACCATCAGTCAGTACGTGGAGGGGTGTGCACACGTACTGTTCCACTATGTTAGTGAAATGTTGCCTCCTGCTAACACGTTGCTTATCAGGTGTTGGTGCAGTTAGCTGTGGCGTGTTGACAAAAGTTTTCCACATCTCTGCCATGCTAACCCTGCCCTCAGAGGAGCTGGCCGTGACACAGCTGCCTTGGCGACCTCTTGCTCCTCCTCTGCCTTGGCCTTGGGCTTCCACTTGTTCCCCTGTGACATTTGGGAATGCTCTCAGTAGCTTGTACTCGCGCATCTTCCTATCACGCTCCAGTGCAGGAAGTAAGGTGGGCACATTGTCTTTGTAGCGTGGATCCAGCAGGGTGGCAACCCAGTAGTCCGCACACGTTAAAATGTGGGCAACTCTGCTGTCGTTGCGCAGGCACTGCAGCATGTAGTCGCTCATGTGTGCCAGGCTGCCCAGGGGTAAGGACAAGCTGTCCTCTGTGGGAGGCGTATCGTCATCGTCCTGCGTTTCTCCCCAACCACGCACCAGTGATGGGCCCGAGCTGCGTTGGGTGCCACCCCGCTGTGACCATGCTTCATCCTCATCCTCCTTCACCTCCTCCTCATCCTCGTCCTCCTCGTCCTCCAGTAGTGGGCCCTGGCTGGCCACATTTGTACCTGGCCTCTGCTGTTGCAAAAAACCTCCCTCTGAGTCACTTCGGAGAGACTGGCTTAAAAGTGCTAAAAATGACCCCTCTTCCTCCTCCTCCTGAGCCACCTCCTCTTCCATCATCGCCCTAAGTGTTTTCTCAAGGAGACATAGAAGTGGTATTGTAACGCTGATAACGGCGTCATCGCCACTGGCCATGTTGGTGGAGTACTCGAAACAGCGCAACAGGGCACACAGGTCTCGCATGGAGGCCCAGTCATTGGTGGGGAAGTGGTGCTGTTCCGCAGTGCGACTGACCTGTGCGTGCTGCAGCTGAAACTCCACTATGGCCTGCTGCTGCTCGCACAGTCTTTCCAGCATGTGCAAGGTGGAGTTCCACCTGGTGGGCACGTCGCATATGATGCGGTGAGCGGGAAGGCCGAAGTTACGCTGTAGCGCAGACAGGCAAGCAGCGGCAGGATGTGAACGGCGGAAGCGCGAACAGACGGCCCGCACTTTATGCAGCAGCTCTGACATGTCGGGGTAGTTGTGAATGAACTTCTGCACCACCAAATTCAGCACATGCGCCAAGCAAGGGATGTGCGTCAAACCGGCTAGTCCCAGAGCTGCAACGAGATTTCGCCCATTATCGCACACCACCAGGCCGGGCTTGAGGCTCACCGGCAGCAAACACTCGTCGGTCTGTTGTTCTATACCCCGCCACAACTCCTGTGCGGTGTGGGGCCTGTCCCCCAAACATATGAGTTTCAGAATGGCCTGCTGACGTTTACCCCGGGCTGTGCTGAAGTTGGTGGTGAAGGTGTGTGGCTGACTGGATGAGCAGGTGGAAGAAGAGGAGGAGGAAGCTGAGTAGGAGGAGGTGGCAACAGGAGGCAAAGAATGTTGCCCTGCGATCCTTGGCGGCGGAAGGACGTGCGCCAAACATCTCTCCGCCTGGGGCCCAGCTGCCACTACATTTACCCAGTGTGCAGTTAGGGAGATATAGCGTCCCTGGCCGTGCTTACTAGTCCACGTATCTGTGGTTAGGTGGACCTTGCCACAGATGGCGTTGCGCAGTGCACACTTGATATTATCGGATACTTGGTTGTGCAGGGAAGGCACGGCTCTCTTGGAGAAGTAGTGCCGGCTGGGAACAACATACTATGGGACAGCAAGCGACATGAGCTGTTTGAAGCTGTCTGTGTCCACCAGCCTAAATGACAGCATTTCATAGGCCAGTAGTTTAGAAATGCTCGCATTCAGGGTCAGGGATCGAGGGTGGCTAGGTGGGAATCTACGCTTTCTCTCAAATGTTTGTGAGATGGAGAGCTGAACGCTGCCATGTGACATGGTTGAGATGCTTGGTGACGGAGGTGGTGGTGTTGGTGGTACATCCCCTGTTTGCTGGGCGGCAGGTGCCAACGTTCCTCCAGAGGTGGAGGAAGAGGCCGAGGCGGCAGCAGCAGAAGAGGCCGAGGCGGCAGCAGCAGAAGAAGCCGAGGCGGCAGCAGCAGAAGTAGCAGGGGGAGCCTGAGGGAGTTCCTTGTTTTTAAGGTGTTTACTCCACTGCAGTTCATGCTTTGCATGCAGGTGCCTGGTCATGCAGGTTGTGCTAAGGTTCAGAACGTTAATGCCTCGCTTCAGGCTCTGATGGCAACCACTCGGGTCTTGTCGTCAGCACATTGTTTGAAGAAGTGCCATGCCAGGGAACTCCTTGAAGCTGCCTTTGGGGTGCTCGGTCCCAGATGGCGGCGGTCAGTAGCAGGCGGAGTCTCTTGGCGGCCGGTGTTCTGCTTTTGCCCACTGCTCCCTCTTTTGCTACGCTGTTGGCTCGGTCTCACCACTGCCTCTTCCTCCGAACTGTGAAAGTCAGTGGCACGACCTTCATTCCATGTGGGGTCTAGGACCTCATCGTCCCCTGCATCGTCTTCCACCCAGTCTTGATCCCTAACCTCCTGTTCAGTCTGCACACTGCAGAAAGACGCAGCAGTTGGTACCTGTGTTTCGTCATCATCAGAGACATGCTGAGGTGGTATTCCCATGTCCTCATCATCAGGAAACATAAGTGGTTGTGCGTCAATGCAGTCTATGTCTTCCACCGCTGGGGAAGGGCTAGGTGGATGCCCTTGGGAAACCCTGCCAGCGGAGTCTTCAAACAGCATAAGAGACTGCTGCATAACTTGAGGCTGAGACAGTTTCCCTGGTATGCATGGGGGTGATGTGACAGACTGATGGGCTTGGTTTTCAGGCGCCATCTGTGCGCTTTCTGCAGAAGACTGGGTGGGAGATAATGTGAACGTGCTGGATCCACTGTCGGCCACCCAATTGACTAATGCCTGTACCTGCTCAGGCCTTACCATCCTTAGAACGGCATTGGGCCCCACCAAATATCGCTGTAAATTATGGCGGCTACTGGGACCTGAGGTAGTTGGTACACTAGGACGTGTGGCTGTGGCAGAACGGCCACGTCCTCTCCCAGCACCAGAGGGTCCACTAACACCACCACGACCATGTCCGCGTCCTTTACTAGATGTTTTCCTCATTGTTATCGTTCACCACAACAACAAAAATATTATTTGGCCCAATGTATTGAATTCAAATTCAGGCCTTTTTTTAAAGACACCTAACACTATCTGGCTATCTATTTAGGTACCGTATTACACTAATACAGGCACAGCAGTAACCACAGATTTAGCTGACTATAAATTTGAGGCCTATTATTTAGGCGCTGGGTGACAGGTATACGTTTACAGACAGAATTAGACTGGGATATGCACAGTAGCGTGTGTGTGAAGTTATTGAGAATGACCCTATGTGCAACTTGAATCTTATATACCCTTTTAGGGATAGATTTAATGTAGGTCTGATACAGCAGAAACCACTAAATTAGGAAATAGCAAAATTGGGAATTGTGTTTCAACCCAGAACAAAAACTGTGCTTTGACGGACACTAAATAACTTGACCAGCTACAGGAATAACCACAGATTTAGCTGACTATAAATTTGAGGCCTATTATTTAGGCGCTGTGTGACAGGTATACGTTTACAGTCAGAATTAGACTGGGATATGGCCAAAAAATAACCACACTATTGATGGTTAAATACACTTGGTGTGACAGCTTGACCCTGATGTAGGATATAGCCAAAAAACAACCACACTATTGAGGGTTAAATGCACTTGGTGACAGCTTGCCCCTGATGTAGTATATGGCCAAAAAATAACCACACTATTGATGGTTAAATGCACTTGGTGTGACAGCTTGACCCTGATGTAGGATATAGCCAAAAAACAACCACACTATTGAGGGTTAAATGCACTTGGTGACAGCTTGCCCCTGATGTAGTATATGGCCAAAATATAACCACACTATTGATGGTTAAATGCACTTGGTGTGACAGCTTCACCCTGATGTAGGATGTAGCCAAAAAACAACCACACTATTGACGGTTAAATGCACTTGGTGGCAGCTTGTGCTGGCACACCACAATACACAAAATGGCCGCCGATCACCCCAGAAAAAAGTGACTGAAAAACGCTCTGGGCAGCCTAAAAACATTGAGCAATTCAATAGCAGCAGTTCAATCATCCACAGCTGCAGATCGATCTCTGAATGAAGTCTTTTGGAGGAGTTAATCACTGCCTAATCTCGCCCTAACGTCGCAGCTGCAACCTCTCCCTATACTGATCAGAGCAGAGTGACGTGCGGCGCTACGTGACTCCAGCTTAAATAGAGGCTGGGTCACATACTGCACTGGCCAATCACAGCCATGCCAATAGTAGGCATGGCTGTGACGGCCTCTTGGGGCAAGTAGTATGACGCTTGTTGATTGGCTGCTTTGCAGCCTTTCAAAAAGCGCCAAGAAAGCGACGAACACCGAACCCGGACTTTTACGAAAATGACCGGGTTCGGGTCCGTGTCACGGACACCCCAAAGTTCGGTACGAACCCGAACTATACAGTTCGGGTTCGCTCATCCCTACTTAAGAGGCGTAGTTTCTAAAATAGGGTCACTTTTTTGGATGTTTCTACTCTAGGGGTGCATTAGGGATGCTTCAAATGGGACATGGTGTCAAAAAACCAGTCCATCAAAATCTGCCTTCCAAAAACCATATGACATTATTTTCCTTCTGCACCCTGCTGTGGCCATACAATTTCTTACCACATATGGGGTTTTTCTGTAAACTATAGAATCAGGGCAATAAATATTAAGTTTTGTTTGGCTGTTAACCTTTGCTTTGTTAGCGGAAAAAAAAAATGATTATAATGGAAAATCTGCCAAAAAAGTAAAATTCTGAAATTTCATCTCCATTTTCCATTAATTTTTGTGGAACATTTAAAGGGTTAACAACGTTTATAAAATCAGTATTGAATACCTTGAGGGGGTAGTGTCTGAAATGGGGTCATTTTTGGGTGGTTTCTATTAGGTAAGCCTCACAAAGTGACTTCAGACCTGAACTGGTCCTTAAAAAGTGGTTTTTGAAAACTTCTAAGCCTTTTAACGTCCCCAAAAAATAAAATTGCATTCACAAAATGATCCAAATATGGAGTAGACATATGGGAAATGTAAAGTAATAACTATTATATGGAATATCACTATCTGTTTTAAAAGCAGAGAATTAGAAATTTGGAAAGTTGCAAATTTTTCTAAATATTTGGTAAATTTGGTAATTTTTTTATAAATAAAAATGAAATATTTTGATTCAAATTTACCACTGTCATGAATTACAATATGTGAGGAGAAAACAATCTCAGAATGTCTTGGATAAGTAAAAGCGTTTCAAAGTTATTACCACATAAATTGGGGTTAATAGGGGTCCGTGTTCGGGGTCAAGTTCGGGTCCCAAACCCGAACTTTGTCCTGAAGTTTTGCTGAACCCGGTGAACCCGAACTTCACCAGGTTCGCTCATCCCTAGTCATATTCCATACACCTGCACATCAGCTGACATTGTGAAAAATGTGCACACTTGTCCTCTCAATACAGGGAATAAAATTAATATGAGGTTCACCTGTAATTTTGGAGGCTCCAAACTAGAATTTTTGGATGTATTGGTATTGGTAAAAGATGATGAATTGGTCACCGAGGTCTATCGCAAGACAACGGCAACCAATTCACTTCTACATTTCTCCACTTGCCACCCAGATAGCATGAAGAGAGCAGTCCCATATGGACAGTTTATCAGATTAAGAAGGATTAATGGGACGGAGGAGAGTTTCAGGAAACAATCCTTAGATCTGAAGAAACGATTGTTAGCTAGAGGATACCCGATGGCAGTGGCGTGCCCCAATACTTGGCCACATACCTCTTACATACAGGGATGTCTCCTGTCATGTAGACTTTCTCTTTCCTCTTCTCCTCTGTTAGACCGCCATGACAAATTCTTTCAGCCACATCTCGTCTCTACAGAGTTTGTAATACAGACACATTTCTCTATTTTTCCATCAACCCCCCCCATCCTGGTGTCCCCACAGTGTTATCCTGCTGCCACCCCCAATACTGTGCCAGTTGTGCCCCCCAATGCCCCAGGTACTATACTGCTGAAAAAATAGTGACCCTAATAGATAAAATTGGGGTCATTTATCAAACTGGTGTAAAGTAGAACTGGATTTCCAAAAGAGCTGTCAAATATGAATGGTGGAACCTGATTGGCTGCTATGGGCAACTAAGCCAGTTCTACTTTAAACCAGTTTAATAAATTACCCCAAATGTCTACAGCAGCTATAATGTCCCCTTGAATGCCCCCAGTAACAATAACACCCTATATTGTGCTCCAGGTAATAATCCCTGTATAGTGTCACCAGAAATAATAGAATTGCCCCTACAGTGCCTCCCCAATAGCAACGTTCCCCACACTGCCCCATATAGTAATTTTCCCCACACTGCCCCCATACAGTAATTTCCCCCACACTTCCCCATACAGTAATTTCCCCCACACTGCCCCATACAGTAATTTCCCCCACACAGTAGTGTCCCCCACACTGCCCCCACACAGTAGTGTCCCCCACACTGCCCCCCACACAGTAATTTCCCCCACACAGTAGTGTCCCCCACACTGCCCCCCACACAGTAGTGTCCCCCACACTGCCCCCCACACAGTAGTGTCCCCCACACTACCCCCACACAGTAGTGTCCCTCACACTGCCACCCACACAGTAGTGTCCCCCACACTGACCCCCACACAGTAGTGTCTCCCACACTGCCCATACAGTAGTGTCCCCCCACACTGCCCCATACAGTAGTGTCTCCCACACTGCCCCCATACAGTAGTGTCCCCCACACAGTTGTGTCCCCCACACTGTCCCCACACAGTATTGTCTCCCACACTGCCCCCATACAGTAGTGTCCCCCAAACTGCCACCATACAGTAATTTCCCCCACACTGCCCCCATACAGTAATTTTCCCCACACTGCCCCCCACACAGTAATTTCCCCCACACTGCCCCCCACACAGTAGTGTCCCCCACACTTCCCCCCACACAGTAGTGTCCCCCACACTTCCCCCCACAAAGTAGTGTCCCCCACACTTCCCCCCACACAGTAGTGTCCGCCACACTGCCCCACACAGTAGTGTCCGCCACACTGCCCCACACAGTAGTATTCCCCACACTGCCCCCACACAGTAGTGTCCCCTACACTTCCCCCCACACAGTAGTGTCTCCCACACTGCCGCATACAGTAGTGTCCCCACACTGCCCCCCATACAGTAGTGTCCCCCACACAGTAGTGTCCCCCACACTGACCCCCACACAGTAGTGTCCTCCACACTGCCCCCCACACAGTAGTGTCTCCCACACAGTAGTGTCCCCCACACTGCCCCCATACAGTAGTGTCCTCCACACTGCCCCCATACAGTAGTGTCCCCCACACAGTAGTGTCCCCTACTATGCCCCCCACACAATAGTGTCCCCCACATTGCCCATATAGTAATTTTCCCCCCACATAGTAATCCCTCCCATAACAATTTGCCCCCACACAGTATGCCACCATATCCCCCGCACGTCCTCCTGTGTGCACCACCCTCATGTCCCCCAAAGCTGGGATTTCACTACCGCATAGACTTCAGGCCTGCTAGGCCTGAAGCCTATGGAGGTGATCGGCGGCAGGGCAAGGAACTATGTGCTCCGCTCCCTGCCCCGCTGCAGTATGTGGGTGTCAGCGCTTCAGCAATGAGCGCTTCCATCTGTATTGATGGAAGCGCTCATTGCTTCTGGGCCTGCTGGCACCCCCGTGATAGCCGGCATCCGGGGTGGACCCCCCCTCCCCTGGGCATGCCGCTGCCCGATGGAGTTATTGAATGAGGCTATGCAGAATGCTTCATCTTTGCACCGAAGTGTTGTATCATCGGAGAATACAAATGGTAGTAAGAAAAACGATAATCAGAAACGTTTCATGTTCCAATGGCGGATCGAATTAGGAAAGTGATAAGAGAAAATTGGGACATAGTGGAAAGGGACGATAGTTTAAAAGAGATCAAAGGGTCTAAACCATTAGTAGCCTTTAGGAGCAATATTCTGAAAGATAGGCTGGTTAGGAGTCATTTTGTGGAACCAAAATCTGATATATGGCTGAAAGATTGGATAGCTGCGGGAAACCGCAGGTGCGGTAATTGTTACTACTGTAAATACAATCCCCAACGGGATTTACTGTTTTTTGGTGGATTACATCATAAAATAAATACCTTGATAACCTGCAAAAGTAAATATGTAGTGTACCTCATATTATGTGTATGTGGTAGGTTTTACATAGGAGCCTTGGTGAGAGATTTAGGGAACATAGTAATTCAATTGTTACACGGAAAGGTTGTCCACGATTAATAGAACATGTGAAATCTTAGAATGATGGTAATAAGAAGGTGTTGAGGTTTGCAGGGATTGTGCATAGTCTGCCACAAGGGGGACATAGACATCGTACCCTCCTAATGCCTCATGCACACGACGGATAACTTCTGTGTGCATTTCGTATTTTGCAGAATGGAACAGCTGGCCCCTAATAGAACAGTACTATCCTTGTCCGTAATGCGGATAATAATAGGACATGTTCTATTTTTTTTGCAGAACAGAAATACGGACATATGTAAATGGAATGCACACGGAGTAACTTCCATTTTTTTTGCGGATTTTGAAATGAATGGTTCCGTATTCGTCCACACAAATAATGGAACGAATACGAAAAGAAAATACATTTGTGTGCATGAGGCCTAAGGAAGGAAGCAAGATAGACCATGCGTTCCGGAGCTATGGGCCATCTGGGACTGAATGATAGAAACAATCTTGGAGTATTTCTGTTAAAAATATATGTATCTTTATTGTTGGTTTTATTTGCACATTTTTGGGGTTTATACATATGTATTTGGCCGATTCCTCTTTGACGGAATCAATGTGCTTCGCACAGATGAAGCAGCGCATAAAGATGATGTAATCACGTCAGAACGTTAGTGGCCTGAGGAAGCACTAAGGCGCGAAACAGCCGTCGCCACGAGCTACTTGCCTGTACTGTTTGTTTCTCCGTCACATGCCTGTATCGGTGAATGATTATGACATCTGGAATAAAGAACATTCCACTTTTTGGTGAGTGCTGCCTAGATTGCTCCTCTAATACAACAGGAGAAATACTTTGAAATCCACATAAATCCAAATATGTTGCAGAATTATGATGCAGATATTACTCATTGAAATGCAAAAGGTGAAATCCACTTTCAAAATCTATGCCAAAATGTGCACATAACATTTACGGATTTCAGAGCAAATTTTTTATGTTGTATGTCTATGCTGATTGTAATTTAGCGCATTTAGCACATTTACCAGCAGGGGGCACTATTGTATCAGGTATATATAGTCTCCACATTAATACTGAATTGAGAATTGTTACTAAATATTAATATTATGAAATGCTCATAGAGATATATTCCCAGAGGATACCACTTGCTGTCTTCACACAGCTGGTAAGGCAGTGAATTGTTACTGTGGCTACAACATGAATAAATGAACTATAAACATTAATGGCGATGATATCCAAAATGAAAATCCCCCTTATTTAGGTTTGTAGTGGAAAATGCTTGGTGACCACCATGATACATCAATCAGCTGTAACCTTAAAACCATGCATAATATTGTGTAAGTCCTCCTGAATGGGTCTGAAATCCAGAGCTGCGGTAAGGAACAGAGGCACCGAAAGTACTACGGAGTGCTTCCGTGGTGTTTCTGTCCGTACCTCTGCACCGCAAAAAAATAGAACATCTTCAATTTTTTACGGCACAGACGGATCACAGACCCATTCAAGTTGAATGGGTCTCGATCCGTCCCGGTCGCTCACGGATGTTGCCCTTGCATTGGGGACCGCAAATTACGGTCCCCAATGCACGGAACGGCCACACAACAGCCGTGTGCATGAGGCCTTAACCTGTTAAAAGAGACCACTGTTATTAGGGCCGCTGTCAAAGTAGAATGGTGTACTTGGTCTTCAACAATATTTAGGCAGCTGATACATGTCAAAGTAACATCCACATAAATGTTTTATGGGTTTTGTCCCAACGGCAATCCCTTTGTGGCAAAACTGACCTGTGCCCTTATGTATAGGTTTTATATGTCTAAATATTGCAAAAATAAATTACAACTTTGAAATAAAATTGTTTTTTATATCACCATATAAACAAAACCTTTTTTCCTTGAGCTAGCAAAATAATTACTATTTATTTTAATTTTTACAAAGGCTTTTTATTAATATTTTTTGTTTGATTCATTTTTTTTTCTTTTTTAGTTTTATTTATATGCACTGATTTTTTTTAATATTGATTGGCGGGAAGGGGAGAAAGAAGGAAAAATGAACTGTAATTTTTAACTGTTAATATCTGACTTCTATCTATTGTTGGAGTAATGTGTTCTTTTTTGGATGTTTTCTTTCTATGAAATCGAAATAAAGATTAATAAAAATAAAAAAATAATATTGATTGGCATATTCACCCAACAGCAATTCCTCCCAAATCCCCCATGTTCAGTGGATCTATAAAGTCTACACACCCCTGTTAAAATGTCAGGTTTCTGTGATGTAAAAAAAATGAGACAAAGATAAATCATTTCAGAACTTTTTCCACCTTTAATGTGACCTATAAACTGTACAATTCAAGTAAAAAACAAACTGGAATATTTTAGGTGGTGGGAAGAAAAGCAAAAAAAACTAAAATAATGTGGTTGCATAAGTGTGCACACCCTCTTATAACTGGGGATGTAGCTGTGTTCAGAATTAAGCAATCACATTCAAAATCATGTTAAATAGGAGTCAGCATACACCTGCCATCATTTAAAGTGCCTCTGATTAACCCCAAATAAAGTTCAGCTGCTCTAGTTGGTCTTTCCTGACATTTTCTTAGTGGCATCCCACAGAAAAAGCTGAGGTCCACAGAGAGCTTCCAAAGCATCAGAGGGATATCATTGTTAAAAGGTATCAGTCAGGAGAAGGGTATAAAAGAATTTCCAAGGCATAATATATACCATGTAACACAGTGAAGACAGTCATCATCAAGTGGAGAAAATATGGCACAACAGTGACATTGCCAAGACCTGGACGTCCCTCCAAAATTGATGAAAAGACTAGAAGACAACTGGTCTGGGAGGCTACCAAGAGGTCTATAGCAACATTAAAGGAGCTGCAGGAATATCTGGCAAGTACAGGCTGTGTGGTACATGTGACAGCAATCTCCCGTATTCTTCATATGTCTGGGCTATGGGGTAGAGTGGCAAGACGAAAGCCTTTTCTTACAAAGAAAAACATCCAAGCGAGGCTACATTTTGCAAAAACACATCTGAAGTCTCCCAAAAGCATGTAGGAAAAGGTGTTATGGTCTGATAAAAGCAAGGTTGAACTTTTTGGCCATAATTCCAAAAGATATATTTGGCCCAAAAACAACACTGCACATCACCAAAAGAACACCATACCCGACAGTGAAGCATGGTGGTGGCAGCATCATACTTTGGGGCTGTTTTTCTTCAGCTGGACCTAGGGCCTTAGTTTAGCTAGAGGGAATTATGAACAGTTCCAAATACCAGTCAATATTAGCACAAAACCTTCAGGCTTCTGCTAGAAATCTGAACATGAAGAGGAACTTCATCTTTCAGCATGACAACGACCCAAAGCATACATCCAAATCAACAAAGGAATGGCTTCACCAGAAGAAGATTAAAGTTTTGGAATGGCCCAGCCAGAGCCCAGACCTGAATCTGATTGAAAATCTGTGGGGTGATCTGAAGAGGGCTGTGCACAGGAGATGCCCTCACAATCTGACAGATTTGGAGTGTTTTTGCAAAGAAGAGTGGGCAAATCTTGCCAAGTCAAAATGTGCCATTTTGCACAATGTCAGATTTTTTTTCAGGACCCATTGAAAATGAATGGGTACAGAATCTGGTCCAGATCTGTTCCGCAAAAAACGGAACACATCAGGAAAGAAACAACGGACGTGTGAATGGACCCTTCCCCTTTTAACAGACTGGTCTCAGATTTCTGCTGAACTGTAGTGATCCTGTGTCACAGTGCTTCCATACTGCCTTGTGCCTTTACCTAGGAATATTTAAACATGAATGAACACAAAAATAGCTTCTTAGCCAACTTTCATTTTTATTTTTTCTTTCTCCATCTTCCAAAAGCCATATTTTTTTTTTCATTTTTTTGCTCACAAAGCCGTTTGAGGGATTATTTTGTGTGGAACATGCGCCATTTAATTTATCATATCTTGTAGATAAAAATAGGAATACAATTCTTTGTGGGTGAATCTGAAAAAAATTACATGATAACCATGTTCTGTGGGTCTATTTCAGCACTACCAAATATATATACTTGTTATTTCATTTTACTACCTTTAGAAAAATAAAAACCTTTCAAGGAAAAATACAAATTTGTTTTGCGTCACCAAGTTCTGACACCCATAACTTTTTTATTTTGTCTATAGAACAGTGTAAAGCCTCATGCACACATCCATGGGACACGGACTGTGAGATACTGGCCTGGATTCCTGCTGAGTGCAGAAGCGCACAGCGTCATTGGTTGCTATGATGCCCTGCGCCCTCTGCTGTACAGTAATACACTTGTATTATCTATACGAGTGTATTACTGTACAGCAGCGGCGGCACGAAGCGCACGGCGTCATAGCAACCAATGACGCTGTCTCCTGCACTCAGCAGGAACCCAGGCCGGTATCTCACGGTCCGTGTCCCACGGATGTGTGCATGATGCTTAAGGGATTGTTATTTGCAGTGTGTGCTGTTTTATTGGCATTATTTTGGGCTAAATTTATTTTTTTATTACTTTTTATTGCATTTTTTAGGTAGTGACAAGGTGACCAAAATAATGGCAAATCACGCATCTTAATTTTTTTTTCCCATTACTGCATTCGTTGCACATAGTAAATATTTTTTATTGTAATAGTTCTGACGTTTTCAGGCAGCACCAATTATGTTTCTTTTTTTATTGTGCATTTGTTTTTATATGTAAAATTGTGAAAGGAAAGTTATTTAAAATGTTTATATTTCTGAATTTTTTATATTTTTATTTTTAACAACAATGTTTCTTACTCTAATTTATAGTCGTCTTAGGGGACTTTAACATGCAATCCTCTGCATCTGATGGACAGTAATAATATACAATTGCAGTCTATGTGATGTTCACTGCCTTTCTATTAATCCTGTCACAGGCAGGGATTAACAGGTACTGTAGTTTACTTTAGTAGGCCTGGGGACCTTCAAAAGAGCGCAACTGAAAAGCATCTCACGATTTTGACACAGAGGACAATAAGAGAACAGAGGGAGCCCCCAGATACTGCGTTCACTATTGACCACTGTACCAGCTACATGTGAAGCGGATCCAACTTAATACATGCCCCACATATTGCTTTATTCTCTATTAATCTTAGGAAACTGATTCTGATTCACCTGTGGAGTAGAGTATTTAGAATGTACGTTTAAAAGGGAATCAGGGACTTTAATATTAATGGCCTATACTTCAGATAGGCCTAATGTAAGGTTTACCCAGGGACAGTGTTTTCAGTTTTGTTGTAGCTGCAATTTATTCCCATCTGCATTTACGGCACAGTGTCCCCATATAAAGTGGTCGCAGGGTTAGGGCTCATGCACACGAACATATTTTCTTTCTGTGTCTGTTTTTTTTTGCAGCCCGTATGCCGACCCATTCACTTTAATGGGTCCGCAAAAAAAAAAAAAGATATGACTCTGCGAGCATTTCGTTTCTGTATGTCTACATGGCCGTTCAGCAAAAAACATAAAACATTTCCTATTATTTTCCGTTTATTGGACAAGGATATGCATAGTTACAATGGATCTGCACAAAAAATAGATGCAATATGGATGTCACTCGGATGTCACCTGTATGTTTTGCGGATCCATGTTTTGCTGACCACAACATATATGCGGTCGATTTAGACGCCCATATGAATGGGTCCACATCCGTTCCGCAAGATAGAGCAGTCCTATTCTTGTCCGCAATTTGCGGACTGCAAAACACTACAGCCGTCTGAATGGGCCCTTATTCAGCTGACTCAATGGGAGGGCCAAGAGAGAGATCTCAGCCAATCAGATATTAAAGACTCATTTTTAAAACTGGCCATCAATATTAGTCTTGAAAAAAATATTCTGCTGGTTGCCTCATGGAAATTATTTTAATTACTGAATTCAAGGTTGCAAATAGGGAATGACAAATATTAATCGGTCTTGACATGGATTTTTAACATTCAACAGCCTGAAAAATAACGCAGTTTACCCTAACATGGATAACCTGGATGAAGTTTATTCTCTTTCTATTAATCCACACTATATAATGTAATTACTTTTGGATTGTGAAATCCTGATGGAACAGGGTCCAAGAGTTGGACTCCTAGTTATCATTTTGAATCCATATTGTGTGAATATTCATAAAAGTAATTTATTGGAAAAACCTTATGTACTGTACAGTAATACAATTATAAGTATGCCATTTTTCACAATGACTGTACAGTTGCCTATACTCAATTTTTAGCTGTGGTTGACATATCTAGATGGGATGGTTACCATTCATGACCTATGAGACTCGGAGCAGATGCTGCTTTCTGTTTCCTGCTCAGAAATGTTCTGAATGTTTCCTTGAGATCAGAGAAACTATTCAATGACTCAATACAATTCCTTAGAGTCCAGGTGTAATGGAAAGACTTGAGTCAGATATGTAAATCACACTATCGTATGTGACAGAAACCACATGCTCCACTACAAACTACATAATGTACTATAATAACTATCTATCTACCTATCTACCTACCAACCTACCCATCCACCCACCTTCTCCATCCATCTACCCAACCTAAATGCCTATCTATCTATCTATCTATCTATCTATCTATCTATCTATCTATCGGTATTCCTATATATAATCAACTGCAGCAATGAGCCACAACATTCAGTATAACTGGAATAATGACACATAAAATATCATGTCTGCCATTATTTTGAAGAACTTTAGAATTTAACAGATTCTTTAAAAGTTATATATGTTACATTCATTAATAGACAATCACATTTTCACATAAATAAAAAAAAAAGGTGAACTGAAGTAGTTTGGCATTCAGACTTGGATAATGCTACATTTCTACTTTATGCAGGCATTGCACACCATAAAATAACATAATAAATAAGGAACTACACTATAATTGATATTGGACATAGTAGACTATGGTTTTGTCTTCTATGCTACATTTCCAAACAGTAAACTTTCCTTTTGAATTCTTTTTTCACAATTGCATTTGAAAAATACAGCAGACTAAAAGCTAAATTAATTATCATATATCTCCACTGATGGAGCCAATATAAAAATATAAAGTATTTTATAACTGCGTAGATAGCAATGCATGATGTGAAAGGACCTAAATCTGCTGCAAACACAAGCTGCATGTTTACTCCATCAAGCATGGAGAAATGCCTACAGTACATGGTCAAAATGCTTCCACTGGGTTTAATGATAGTGATATGATGGCAAAGATTTTACTGGAAACTTGTGATTTATGAAGTTCCATAATTTAATCGTTAACCCCTTCACGACTGCAATACATTTATATACGTGATATTTGCACATGCCCCATGCAGCTATCACGTCTACAAACGTCAAACCAGCTCTTTAATCCAAGCGCTGCAAATCGCTTGGATTAAAGATTCTGCCCCTGCCCTGCTGCTGTCAGAGACAGCATACAGTTCAGTAATGCCAGCAAGGGACCAATCAGAGTGGCCCCTTGCCAGCAATCGATCCGATTGGTTAGTCTGTTCAGACTAACCAATCGTATTGCGGCAGTGAAAAAAAATGCCGGTTTCAGGCTCTGATCTGCGCTCTGCAGATCAGAGCCTTAAATCAGGTAGTGTCTTTGTGCCCACCGATCTGTGCCTCCCGATCTTGTGCCTCCAACACCCCCCTGTCCGCGCCTGCCCCTGATGCAGTAACCCCGCCTCATCCATATTCATGTAGTCTGCCCCTGATGCGATCCTCCCCCTCCCCGCCCCATGCATTCTCCCCGCCCCTCCTGCCCTAGCCTCCCTCAATGTTGGCAGGCCGTACCCCCCCTTTCCAGCACTGCCCCCGGTCCCCCTGCTGTGTGTGATGGCGGCGGCTCCATTCCTGAGCCGCCGCCATCAGCAGCGAGTGTGGGGTGCATCCATAGGGTTAATAGAGGGAGGGAGCTCCCTCTCTCAACCATCAGGGCTGCCGTGCTGTGATGGCAGCGCCCGATAGTTGCCATGGCAACTGGACGCTTTGCAAAAGCATCCACTGTTGCCACCTACAGGGCATCTAATAGTAATATACTTTGCAATGCAAGTGCATTGCAAAGTATAGTACAGCCATCAGCCCCACTGGATCTACATGATCCAAGAGGGACTTGATAAAAAAAAGAAAGTGAAAATAATAAAAAATAAAAAAATAAAAAAATATATATATATATATTTAAATTAAAAAAGAGAAATTGCCTTTTTCTGTAAAAAATGAAAAAATAAAATAAAATACACATATTAGGTGTCACCGCGTCCGTAACGACTGTCTCTATAAATATATCACATGATAGACCCTGTCCGATAAACACCATAAAAAAAACTGTGCCAAAAAAGCTATTTTTGTCACCTTACATCACAAAAAGTGCAACGGCAAGCGATCAAAAAGGCTTATGACCCCCAAAATAGTACCAATCAAACCGTCACCTCAGCCTGCAAAAAATGATACCCTATTTAAAACAATCACCCAAAAAATAAAAAAGCTATAGCTCTCAGACTATGGAGACACTAAAACATAATTGTTTGTGTTTCAGAAATGCTATTATTGTGTAAAACTTAAATAAATAAGAAAAAGTATACATATTAAGTATTGCAAAATCTGCCTTCCAAAAACCGTATGGCATTCCTTTCCTTCTGCACCCTGCCTTGTGCCCGTACAGCAGTTTACGACCACATGTGGGTTGTTTCTGTAAACCGAAGAATCAGGGTAATAAATACTGAGTTTTGTTTGGCTGTTAACCCTCAATGTGTTAAAGAAAAAAATGTAATAAAATGGAAAATCTGCCAAAAAAGTGAAATTTTTAAATTTCATATCCATTTTCCTTTAATTCTTGTGGAACACCTAATGGGTTAACAAAGTTTGTAAAATCAGTTTTGAGTAACTTGAGGGGTGTAGTTTCTACAATGGGGTCATTTATGGGGGTATCCACTATGTAGGCCCCACAAAGTGACTTCAGACCTGAACTGGTCCTTAAAAAGTGGGTTTTGGCAATTTTCTTAAAAATTTTTAAGAATTGCTTCTAAACTTCTAAGCCTTCTAACGTCCTAAAAAAATAAAATGACATTTCCAAAATTATGCCAACATAAAGTAGACATATGGGGAATGTTAAGTAATAAATATTTTATTAGGTATCACTTTCTGTTTTAGAAGCAGAGAAATAGAAATTTGGAAAATTGAGAATTTTTCTAAATTTTGGGTACATTTTGGATTTTTTCATAAATAAAGATTAAATATATTGACTCAAATATATGACTATCATGAAGTACAATGTGTCACGAGAAAACAATCTTAGAATGGCTTGGATAAGTAAAAGTGTTCCAAAGCTATTACCACATAAAGTGACGCATGTCAGATTTGCAAATTTTGACCTGGACACTATAGCATCAATGACCCTTGGTCATGAAAGGGTTAATGAGGCTCTCACAGTGCAGCTTCATTTAAAGATCATTTAAAGTGGTTGTGCCATGTTGTAAGTTGTCCCCTATCCTAGCTGATCACTGGGACCCCCAGGTCAAGAACATTCCCTGATGCTCCATTCATTCTCTATGTGATCACCGGATATAACCGAGCAAGTAATTCCCAGAATGCAGATGTAAACACAGCCTCAATGGTATTAATATACATTCTTGCAGTTGAAGTAAGCATATCTCTAGTACATTGTGATAAATGAAGGAAAATACATGGGGGCAAAGTGATATACACGAAAAAGTGCTACCAGGAGCACTTCAATGATAGGTTAAGTAATTCACTTTCACTGAGCCCCAAGGCAATGGTGACATTGTCATTTATAAATGTCCTCTGGACCCTAATACAATTGTTAACTTCCTTAGGAACCCCGTCCTTTGCCTCTGCCAGCCCAACTTGTTGTGGTGAAGGGGGCCATTGAGACAGTTGTGCCCTGTATGTATATAAAAATCCATAGACTGTATGGACTCTAAGAAGGTTTAAGTCTTCATCCTATTAAAAAACATGGGATCACATTACCAGGTCTGTACAGAAGAAGGGACACAACTATGCAAGTGTCTGGGGTCTGTATTTCTTTTAGGAAGGATCTGTATTGGAGGGCCTGTATTTAGTTAAGTAGTCTTGTTTTTGAAGAGTCGATCTGGGGTAGATATTTATCCTGGGGCATTTATTCAAGGCTATGCATACAGTTGTGCAATTTTTGGGATTTGTTTTGTTTTTATGGAGTTCACCAAGCAGTATAAATGACATAACTTTATTTCTGTGGGGCAGTACCAGATTGGCAATACTAGGTGTATGCAATGTATGTTTTATTACTACAATACTAAAAACATCTTAAAAAAAAAAAAAAAAGAAGATAAAAGGCAAAGCATCATTTGTGTTGCCACATTCTGAGACCCATAATTTTTTATTTTTACATTGATGGAGCTGTGTCAGGAATTGTTTTTTAAGAACTGTAGCTTTAGTTGGCAGGCAAGGTAACCAAAAAATAGCAATTCTGGAATTATGATTTTGTGTTTTTTTTATGGTGTTTACCTTGCGGGGTCAATACAGTGATATTTTAGCACTGTAGTTCAGACTTTTACAGACACAGCAATACCAATTATGTTTATTTTTAATGTTTTGATTATGGTGTGATATATCAAGCTTTTAATATTATTTTTATTTAATGACAAATATTGTTTGATAATATTTTAAATGGGATATCTGGGATTTAGATATAGATGACATATCCTTAGGCTAGGTCATCGATATCACTTCAGTGGGGATCCAACTCCTGGCACCCCCCCAGTCAGCTGTATGAGGTAACATGATATTTATCGGTCACATGGCCTAGGTGCAGCTCAGTCCAATTCAGGTTAATAGAGCTAAGCTTCAATAAAAAGCATAGCTGTTATCCAATGGATGGCACTGTGCTCTGTAAATTGCAGGAGTTGGACCCTCGCCTCTCTCATACTGATGACCTCTCCTGAGGATAAGCCCTCAATATAATAATCTTGGAGAACCCCGTTAATCCACTGATAGATGTTAATTAGGCACACTGGTATAATATGGCTCCATCACGAGCTGTATATTTACATAAAGTATGAGATACGATCTTTTTGTGTGCAATTAGGATAGCCTCTCCTAAAAAATATTATATTAATATATATATATATATATATATATCATATTTTTCGCTCTTTAAGACAAACTCCCCCCCCCCCCCAAAGTAGGGGAAATATCAGTGCGTCTTATGAGGCGAATACTAATGAACGCTTATTAGTACTGGAGGACAGGGAAGCGGTGAATGCATCGCTCCCCAGGCTCTGTACTCGCCACTTCCTGGTCTTCGGCCACTCGCTGTGCTGTGACAGCACACAGCGTGAGGACGTCGGCCCTCTGCGACCTCACGCTGTGCACGTCAGGTCACAGAACAGCGCATGACAGGAAGAAGAAGAGGGCTGGATCCTAGGAGTGGTGGCATCTGGAGCAGGAGAGGTAACTCAATTTATTTTATTTGCTCTGAGGTATGGGGGTCTGATCTAAGGCATGGGGGTCTGATCTAAGGCATGGGGGTCTGATCTGAGGTATACGGTTATGATCTGAGGTGTGGGGGTCTCATCTGAGGTTTTAATGGGGGTTCATATTTATTTTGGAGCGCTTATTTGAGGTCTTATTGAGGGTCATTCATATTGGGGTCTAAGCTGAGGTCTGATTGTGGGTCTGATCTGAAGTCTTATTGGGATTTTATTAACATTGAGGTCTGATCTGAGGTCTGATTGAGGGTCATTTACATTGGGGTCTAAGCTGAGGTCTCATTGGGGGGTCTGACCTGAGGTCTTATTAGGGTCTTATTAACATTGGGAACCTGATCTGAGGTCTGATTGAGGCTCTTATTAACATTGGGGGTCTGATTGGGGCTGTGAGCTGAGGTCTGATTAACATTGGGGGTCTGATTGGTGGTCTCATCTGAGGTCTAATGAAAGATATTTTTTCTTATTCTCCTCTAAAACCTAGATGCATCTTATAGACAGGTGTGTCTTATAGGGTGAAAAATGTGGTATATTTTTATAATTATTAATAATAATAATTTAATTATATATATTTTTTTTTTCTTTTTTTTCTTTACCAAGATGCAGGAAAAAGCTATATAAATTACAAATTGTGCTGTTTTCTTACAGATAGTGTTTTATGTGAAACATGAAAACATGTATTGTAGCATTTAAATGTGATCAGTGATGCAGTGAGTAATACTTGACTGCTGATACTTCCCTGCACCTGCAAGTAAAGGTGGAAATTTGGTTACTGAACCACCATAAAAAAGTAAGCTCTATACTTAGTTAGACTCTAAATATCCATTTTGAAAAAAAAAAAGAAAAGATTTTGGTGAAGAATTATCATGAGGGGGATTTTTACAGTCCGTTTTGGCGGAGTCTTTATGGCATTTGAACCATATGTAGCAAATATCACACAATGTTTGATAAATTTGATCTAATACTTCTGCTTTGATAACTTACTCCACTTTCTACGCCATCCATTAAATGGAGTAAGATAGTGACCATTTTTGCAACTGTTTAAAAAGTCGCAGTTCATAAATCTGACTTACATCACATCAGCTCAACAAGCTAGTCATCATGATCACTTTACCATCCACTAAAATGCTTAATGGCACAAATAAGACCACAAAGTTACAAAACCTTATTTTGCTGCTTTGTGAAGCCAGAAGTCTTGATGAATTCCCCTTCTGCATACATTACAGCGCAAATTACTAATGCTAAAATTAAGAAATAAGTGTAAGATCCCAAGCTTCGCCATTGGTCTTAAAGGCATTGTCTCACTTCAGCAAATAGCATTTATCATGTAGAGAAAGTTAATACAAGGCACTTACTAATGTATTGTGATTGTTCATATTGCTTCCTTTGCTGACTGGATTTGTTTTTCCATCAAATTATACACTACTCGTTTCCATGGTTATGACCACCCTGCAAACCACTATCGAAAAAAGAAAAAAGAACCAACCTATGTGAGCTCCCACAGTCCCAGCTACTAGAGAGGCTGGTACTTTTTTCTATAGTGTGCAAGCACGGCCACCGCTGCTGGATTGCAGGGTGGCCGTAGCCATGGAAACGAGCAGTGTATGATGTGATGGAAAAATGAATCCAGCCAGCAAAGGAGGCAGTATGGATAATAACAATACATTAGTAAGTGGCTTGTATCAACTTTCTCTACATAATAAACACCAGTCCACAAAAAAATGAAATATTTTTCCTTTCCAATTTTTCTAACAATTGTCAATGGAGATTGGAATGAAGGATGCAAAAAGCATCAATGGTGAGTAGTTTTTGTTTAGAACAACATGTGCCAAGTATTTTTAAAATAAAGAACAATTACAGGAGTATATAGTACTGTAGACTGACATATCCTATAATGTACACACGATCAGTCATTACTTCTCTGTTGAGCCTAGTTAGTATATGCCATTTTAGCTGTGGATTTTGCCTCACATTTTTAAACAAATAGCATTAAAGGGGTTGTCCCACTTCAACAAATGACATTTATTATGTAGAGAAAGTTAATACAAGGCACTTACTAATGTATTGTAAATGTCCATATTGCTTCCTCTGATGGCTGGATTCTTTTTTTCCTTCACATTATAAACTGCTTGTTTCCATTGCTACGACCACCCTGTCAGCCATTGACGGTGGCCGTGCTTGCACACTATAAGAAAAAGTGCCAGCCTCTCTGATGGCCAGGACCGTGGGAGTGCTCATGGGCCGGTTCATTTTCATATAGTCTGCAAGCACGGCCACTGCTGCTGGATTGCAAGGTGGTCGTAACCATGGAAATCAGCTCTGTAGAATGTGATGGAAAAATGAATACAGCCAGCAACGGAAGCAATATGGATATTCAGAATACATTAGTAAGTGCATTGTATTAACTCTGTCTACATAATAAATCGAATTTGCTGAAGTGAGACAACCCCTTTAAATATACAGTAAAGCATAAGTAATTTACAAAAAGCATGGGAATACATCTGCGGTAATAAAATCATATGAAACCTTAAAATACTGAATAATATTATTTGGTAATTATCAGTTTAAGACATGATGAGATAGCTAGCACAAGGTTTCCAGTGATTGCACTCATGTCCAGGGCTGTATGGTAGTGCACATAGCCAGTATGGCTCCTTCAGTACAGACTATGGTCCATCTGTTACTGTGAGTGCAGACATATTCACCCCTCGAAGGATTATGTGAAATTGTGGCATTTGGAGGCCTGATGCCCCTTTATGGTGGCTCAGTACCAAACAAAACTCTAATACCACCATGTGCATGAACACTTTATTGCTCCAGGTTTACCCTTAAAATATGCAAGTGAAATCTTCTATGAGACAGTAGTAGGGTGGACTGCAAGAATTTGAAAGACAATGAATATATTCATATAAAAAATTGTGCAACCACTAACTGTAGCCCTATCACCAGGCAACGGATTCATAGTCACAATCATTCTGTACAAGGATATTTCACCAACAAGAGTATAATAAAGGATTAAAAGATATGTATAATATCCTAAAATGCTAAATACATTTAGATGTTGCTGAAAAACAATTGATTCATATTCTAACTCTCTAAAAACTATTGTGTACATAGAGGTATACAGCCACAGAGATTATTCATTAAATCCTACAGTAAAAAGGTTGGAAATAGGTGAATCAATTAAATTAAGTAAAGGAAGTATATAATAAACTGACAATATTCTGGGATTAATTGTAATTAAAACACCCAGTTTCAGTATGAATCTGCAAACCAGATGTTACTTTCAAATATCTGTTGTAGTCGGTTAATCATTAATGAAGAAAATAACTTCTTATTTGACACATTCATGCCTTTCTATGAACTGTAATATTGCTCCTTATGCATATTTATGTCCAAGATAATTCATATGCAATCTGTCAGTAAAGATATTTTGGCTTGTTGCATTTTTATGTTTTATTGAATTCTTCATTAATAAAGGGGGGAAAAAATGCAACAAGCGTATAATCAGTTACATAAAAATAATAATTTGAGTATCATTGTATTATTAGTATGAATATATGCCATAGAGTACAAATGATATTGTAAAATGATTCTGAAAAATAAAAGCCAGCTAAAATTCAACACATGATTCATTGTGTGAAAGATTCATTTTCTCTTAAACATCTATATGCTTGAATAGTTTTGATCTAATTCCAAGAAATAAAAAGAAATGAAGAAAAGAAAACATGGATCTGACATCCACATGCCATGCATTGATCAATTGCTTCTCAGCTCAGTTTACATTGCTTCTCAGCATAATCAATTGTATATGATGCTGTAATTTATAAAATGTGAGGTCATCTGTATACCATATTTTTCGGACTATATGACACACCTTTGTCCCACCAAAAGTGAGGCAAAAGGGTCAGTGCATCTTTTATTCCGAATGCTAATGACTGCTTCCATTATGGAAGCTGTAATCAACATCCTGGAGGTGCAGGGAGTGGTGTGGGCAGCACTGTGCTGGCTGTACTCACCCTTCTTGGCCTCCCTCCGGGTCCCATTGTGCACGGTGTTCTGACCGCTCAGTGTCCAGACGTAGTGCATGTGGACGCACAATATGACCTGACGCTGGATCTGCAGCGCTGTCCAGAGAAAGCGAGATACGTTTATTTTTCTTTTATTTTTTTAAAGTCGATTCTGAGGTCTGATGGGGGGTCCAATCTGATGCTTATGAGAGCTGGGGGGTCTGATGGGGAGCTGATCTGAGGCTGATGGAGACTGGGCGGGGTCTGATCTGAGGCCGATTGGGGGTCTGGTATGAGTCCAATTGGGGATGGGGAGTCGGATCTAAGGCTGATGGAGGCTGGGGAGGTCTGATGGGGATAGAGGTATGATCTGAGGCTGATGGAAACTAGGGGGCTGATGGGGGGGCTGATCTGAGGGTGATGGAGTCTGGGGGTATGATAGGAGGCTGATTTGAAACTTATGGAGGTTGGGGGGTCTCATTTGAGATTGATGGAGCTTGGGGATCTGATTTTGGGGTCTGATCTGACGTCTTATGAAGAATGGAGGTCTGATTTGGGGGTTTGCGCTGAGGTCTGATGGAAAATATATATATTTTTAATTTACCCCCTACAAATCCTAGGTGCATCTCATAGTCCGGTGCTTCTTATAGTCTGAAAAATACTTTATGTTTTAAGCAAAATGCATAAACCCACCATAGCACAAAGAGCATCTAAATATAGGAATATGTAAGACTTAAATAGAAACATTTAAGATCCACTGTATCCCCATAACAGTGCCCTCCATAGTGGTCCCATAACAGTGATATCCACAAAGCCTCTATAACAGTGACATCCACACTGCTCCCATAGTAGTGACATTCACACTGCTCCCATAACAGTGACCTACACACTGCTCCCATAACAGTGACATCCACAGTGCACCCTTAACAGTGACACTAACAGTGCCCTATAACAGTAGTGACAACAGTGAAGTTAACAGTGCCCCATAACAGTGACATCCACAGTGGGCCAAAAAGATTACATGCAAGGGTGCCTCATGACAGTGACATCCACAGTGCCCATATAACATTGATGAAAAATGGCTGGGTTCTTATGGAAACCTTGTATAAAACTGTATGTATGTGTCAGTGAGGCTAAGAATGAAGGACCTGTGAGTTTCTATTGGCTAATACAGGTCATGTGATTTGCTTTTGTATTATGATTTTGTGTGAATATCTCAAGAACTGTAAGTCCTAGAGGGCTGAAACCTGGTTGGAAGCTTTGGAGAGCACCTGATTTACCTACAGTGTATATGGCAAATTTGGTGCAGATTGGTCCAATTGTTTAAATAAAGAACAGACAGGCAACAGACAACAAAATATTATATATATATATATATATATATATATATATATATAGTACAGACCAAAAGTTTGGACACACCTTCTCATTCAAAGAGTTTTCTTTATTTTCATGACTATGAAAATTGTAGATTCACACTGAAGGCATCAAAACTATGAATTAACACATGTGGAATTATATACCTAACAAAAAAGTGTGAAACAACTGAAAATATGTCATATTCTAGGTTCTTCAAAGTAGCCACCTTTTGCTTTGAATACTGCTTTGCACACTCTTGGCATTCTCTTGATGAGCTTCAAGAGGTAGTCACCTGGTTTTCACTTCACAGGTGTGCCCCGTCAGGTTTAATAAGTGGCATTTCTTGCCTTATAAATGGGGTTGGGACCATCAGTTGTGTTGTGGAGAAGTCAGGTGGATACACAGCTGATAGTCCTACTGAATAGACTGTTAGAATTTGTATTATGGCAGAAAAAGCAGCTATGTAAAGAAAAACTAGTGGCCATCATTACTTTAAGAAATGAAGGTCAGTCAGTCCGAAAAATTGGGAAAACTTTGAAAGTGTCCCCAAGTGCAGTCACAAAAACCATCAAGCGCTACAAAGAAACTGGCTCACATGCGGACTGCCCCAGGAAAGGAAGACCAAGAGTCACCTCTGCTGCGGAGGATAAGTTCATCCGAGTCTCCAGCCTCAGAAATTGCAGGTTAACAGCAGCTCAGACTAGAGACCAGGTCAATGCCACACCGAGTTCTAGCAGCAGACACATCTCTAGAACAACTGTTAAGAGGAGACTGTGTGAATCAGGCCTTCATGGTAGAATATCTGCTAGGAAACCACTGCTAAAGACAGGCAACAAGCAGAAGAGACTTGTTTGGGCTAAAGAATACAAGGAATGGACATTAGACCAGTGGAAATTTGTGCTTTGGTCTGAGGAGTCCAAATTTGAGATCTTTGGTTCCAACCACCGTGTCTTTGTGCGATGCAGAAAAGGTGAACGGATGGACTCTACATGCTTGGTTCCCACCGTGAAGCATGGAGGAGGAGGAGTGATGGTGTGGGGGTGCTTTGCTGGTGACACTGTTGGGGATTTATTCAAAATTGAAGGCATACTGAACCAGCATGGCTACCACAGCATCTTGCAGCGGCATGCTATTCCATCCGGTTTGTGTTTAGTTGAACCATCATTTATTTTTCAACAGGACAATGACCCCAAACACACCTCCAGGCTGTGTAAGGGCTATTTGACCATGAAGGAGAGTGATGGAGTGCTGCGCCAGATGACCTGGCCTCCACAGTCACCGGACCTGAACCCAATCGAGATGGTTTGGGGTGAGCTGGACCGCGGAGTGAAGGCAAAAGGGCCAACAAATGCTAAGCATGTCTGGGAACTCCTTCAAGACTGTTGGAAGACCATTTCAGGTGACTACCTCTTGAAGCTCATCAAGAGAATGCCAAGAGTGTGCAAAGCAGTAATCAAAGCAAAAGGTGGCTACTTTGAAGAACCTAGAATATGACCTATTTTCAGTTGTTTCACATTTTTTTGCTATGTATATAATTCCACATGTGTTAATTCATAGTTTTGATGCCTTCAGTGTGAATCTACAATTTTCATAGTCATGAAAATAAAGAAAACTCTTTGAATGAGAAGGTGTGTCCAAACTTTTGGTCTGTACTGTATATATATATATATATATATATATATACACACACACACAGTATTTATATATATATATATATATATATATATATATATATATAACCATTCATGCCATGAGATGTCCCAGCTAACTCTGGGTAGGAGAGGTGACATGTGTGGCATTATTATGTTTACAGATTTGTCTGTCTATTTACTAGGTATTTCCCTTACCGGATACAAGCAACGCTTTATCAGGATCATCCTGATGAAGTAGTATCTGTTTCTCTTAGTTTTCTATTTTACTATTTTTTTATTTATTATTATTTGTTATATCTCAAAACTCACACAAACGAGGAGGGCTCTAGTCCCTTCTAGTCACTAGGTTTACATTCATCAATTATGTTTATAATAAACCTTGTCTTTGCTTGTATTCTCACAAAATAAAAAAAATCATGTATGATATGTAGAGATGGCCTTGCGGTTCGCCAGGCGGTCATTTCACTGTGAACTTTGCCCGTTTGCGATTTGCCAAACATGCGAACATATGGCGATATTCGCGTCCACCATATTATTTTACATTGTGAAGAACTTTGACCCATGACACATCCACTAGTTGGTACAGGACAGCCAATTGAAACGTTTCAGCACATGGACATACCCCCTACCTTGGATGCCATTTTACTTTCAGTCTTTTGCCAGTGTAAGGAGAGGTTGCAGTGTGGAGCAGGAACAGGCTGTTAGGGACACCAAACGCTAGCTAATAGGGCCACAAAAGTCATTTTAAGGACTGGTATAGGTGTGCTATCGATATGTGTGATCCACAGAGGGGTGCGATATACTTATAATATACTTTTAAAATGAGTCAAAAACACATAGATCTATATAGTGATCACCTGGAAGTCATGGGTCTAGGGGCTAGGGGCTTACTAGGGCCATTTTTATATAGGATAAGGTTCCAGAGGGGGTCGCTCTTATCAGGGTGGGTGGTCTGTGGTTAGGCTATCAGGGCCAAAATAGCACCACCCTGTAGGGCAATATCAGGGACAGTTCTTTGCCCACCCTGTCCTTCAATACCACATCATCATCTAGCCCAGGGATAGATGTTTTTTGCTTTCCCTTCGGGATTCATGGATGTGCACTGGAACCCCCCAGATTGTGGTAGGACATATGGTTTCTGATTTGGTGCTGCACTTGTTATTGCCTACCACAGGGATGCTCAACCTGCGGCCTTCCAGCTGTTCTAAAACTACAACTCCCACAATGCTGTGCTATAGGCTGATAGCTGTAGGCTGTTCGGGCATGCTGGGAGTTATAATTTTACAGCAGCTGGAGGGCCGCAGGTTGAGCATGCCTGGCCTACCACATCTATGCTTTTTGCTTAACTTTAATAATTTGATTTACTTTCATTTCGAGGGATATCTTTAAATAGTAACATTATTTAAGGTTACGTTATATCTTTATGTATATTCTAATGGATTGCCTTCCTTGTACAATGGTATAATATACTTTCTAACATAGAAAGTTTATTATAGTGCATTTGTATTGTGCGGCAGTTGTGTGCGGTTCTGCTGTGATACTGCAGGTATATAGAGAGACAAGCGTTGTTGGAACAAATCATTTCTACTGGTGTGATATACCAGTTGCCCCCCAAAAAAAGTGATTGAAGCAGGGGTGGTATATACCAATAATATACTTTCTATATAGTGCATTTAGGTAGCGCAACAGGGCACATTTAAGAGAATTTCCCTTTAAGACGCATAAAAATGTCCCTGCCCTGATTAAGCCACATATTTTTGTTGGAATTTTTGTCATTGATCCCCCTCTAGTATGTCACTGTCCATGTTGTGGGACTATTCGTGCACTTCTACTAAGTATTTGGTGCCTGCAAATATGAGCTGAAGGTTTTTCAGGTTCGCCTGCCATTAAAGTGAATGGGGCCTGCCGCGAACTTGCGGTTCACGAATATTTGATCGCGTTTGCAAACCATCTCGGCCGATGTTCGTCCATCACTAATGATATGGCCCTTTGATCACTAATGATATGGCCCTTTGAGCATAGTCATTTAATGATCTAAACCCTCTAAAAAAACTTCTGCCCAGCATCTGCCCATACAACACATGCTGCATTATTGAGATATTCTGCCCTTAAAGGCACCTGTGAAGGTACCACACAGTGGAACATAGGATACCTGTGGCAGCAGTACGTGCTGCAGATTACTTCACTGATTGTACCATACCTATCAGTTCATCCATACACATTTAATCTGTTTAATTTCCCTAGTTTATTCATTTAAAAATACAATTATCTAATACGACGTAAAATACAATACAGTATAATAAAGAGAATACTATCAAATGATAAAAGATGAAAAATGTATGGTTGTATAGGCCAATAACTGAACCAGAACACTTTGAAATTGACAGGTGTTTTTTTTTACAAATACTTCTTGAAAGGCATTCATTCGAGAAGCAAAACTAAGCTATAATTTTGACTGAAACAGGTGCAGTAGGAACTGAGATACTGGGTCCAAGAATAACACCGATTCTAGATCTTAGTCTTAACAAAGCAAACCATAATACTGTTTTTAATAGCAAGATCTGAACTGTATATCCAAGTCCATGTAATAACTATTAATCTATTATCTTTATATGTCTGGATTTTTGTTGTTGAATATAGAACCCAAAAGTGTTCAGAACCTAGTCTATTACAGGTTTTCTACTGCATATTCAATTAAGGCTAAGTTCATCTTCATTACGGGCTTCTAATACAGATTCCATCAAAAATTTCAAATCCCTGAGAGAAACCCAACAAACCTCATATAATAATTGGATTCCATCATTTTAATGGAAACGGCACTTCTGTTATTTTGTAATGTTCTGCTCCTATTACAAAGCAGGACAACACACATTATTAATGGTAATGTGAATGAAGCATAAGGTACAGTTAAATTGAATATGTTTACAAGAGCAAGGTAGAATTCCTGGCACCTAGACTTATTATACTTTACAACTTTATCCTGCAGACTGGTTCTTTACCTGACACTATGCAGGAAGCCCCAATAATCTTAATTCTGAGACTTGGGAAGGACATAACTGTCATACAGGCCCATTCTACTCCTAACCAATGATATGAAAATCCAGACAATGTGTCTCACTAAAGTGCTCAAGAAATTATACATGCTGATCAGTCAGGCTTTATGCCAGGTAACAATTCAATGTCTCTCTAATTTATTCCAACTGTGGGAAAAGCACCTTAGTCTCTATTGATCAGGCCAAAGTCTTTGATTCAGTGGTGTGGAGGTACCCTTGGACGGTAATGAACCATTTTGATTTTGGCCCATTTCTTAAATTAGTGCAAATGCTGTATACCTCACCAGTTGAACACCAATACTCATATCTCTGATAAATTCTACCTGGCTAGAGGTATGCATTGGGGTGTCCTCGGTCACATGCACTATGTGCGTTAGCGCCTTTTAATTTAGGTCTTCATATTCACAGATTTTAAGGTGGGAAATTATGAGGAGTGCATAGTCTTACATGCAGATGACACCCTTCTCTTTACTCTTATTGAACCAAATGAAGGGGGTGGCTGACCACTGGGCGACTCTTCCTCTCAAGTTGATGGGTAAAATTAATCATACCCAAATTTCTGTACCTTTTCCATAATTCCCACACATGGATTCCAAAGATTATTTTTTGTAGTATCAGCACATATTGAGGAACTTTTGGGTTCTCACCCCCACCACCGGACTATAGCTGGAAATTCTTTGCTTACCAGTTGATTGGGATATGTTGGCACTATATTTATCACCTGACCAGCCAACTAATTGAAATAGGCACAATTTGGGGTTTGAGCCTCTCCCTAAATCTCCAGCCTATTGCAGTATTGACTCAGCTTGCACACCTATTAGAACCACATTCTACCTTCTATAGACATATAACATGCCACCTTACTGTATTAACCCCTTAAGGACTCAGCCCTATTTCACCTTAAGGACTTGGCCATTTTTTGCAAATCTGACCAGTGTCACTTTAAGTGCTGATAACTTTAAAACGCTTTGACTTACCCAGGCCGTTCTGAGATAGTTTTTTCGTCACATATTGTACTTCATGACACTGCTAAAATTGGGTCAAAAAAGTGAATTTTTTTCCATAAAAAAATACCATATTTACCAAAAATGTAGAAAAATTTGCAAATTTCAAAGTTTCAGTTTCTCTACTTCTGTAATACATAGTAATACCCCCAAAAATTGTGATGACTTTACATTCCCCATATGTCTACTTCATGTTTGTAGCATTTTGGGAATGATATTTTATTTTTTGGGGATG
This sequence comes from Bufo gargarizans, assembly GCF_014858855.1. NCBI lineage: Eukaryota > Metazoa > Chordata > Amphibia > Anura > Bufonidae > Bufo > Bufo gargarizans. The sequence continues at coordinate 496,605,706 of NC_058080.1, read as the reverse complement.
TTACAAGGCTTAGCAGTTTAGAAGCAAATCTTGAAATTTTTCTGAAATTTACAAAAACCCAATTTTTAGGGACCACTACAGCTCTGAAGTCACTTTGCGAGGCTTATATAATAGAAACCGCCCAAAAATGACCCCATTCTATAAACTACACCCCTCAAGGTATTCAAAACTGATTTTACAAACTTTGTTAACCCTTTAGGTGTTGCACAAGAGTTATTGGCAAATGGGGATGAAATTTGAGAATTTCATTTTTTTGCCTAATTTTCCATTTTAACCCATTTTTTCCACTAACAAAGCAAGGGTTAACAGCCAAACAAGACTGTATCTTTATTGCCCTGACTCTGCCGTTTACAGAAACACCCCATATGTGGCCGTAAACTACTGTACGGCCACACAGCGGGGCGTAGAGTGAAAGGTGCGCCGTATGGTTTTTGGAAGGCAGGTTTTGCTGGACTGTTTTTTTGACACCATGTCCCATTTGAAGCCCCCTGATGCACCCCTAGAGTAGAAACTCCATAAAAGTGACCCCATCTAAGAAAGTACACCCCTCAAGGTATTCAAAACTGATTTTAGAAACTTTGTTAACCCTTTAGATGTTGCACAAGATTTAATGGAAAATAGAGATACAATTTCAAAATTTAACTTTTTTGGCAGATTTTCCATTTTAATATTTTTTTTCCAGTTACAAAGCAAGGGTTAACAGCCAAACAAAACTCATTATTTATGGCCCGGATTCTGTAGTTTACAGAAACACCCCATATGTGGCCGTAAACTGCTGTACGGCCACACAGCGGGGCGTAGAGTGAGAGGTGCGCCGTATGGTTTTTGGAAGTCAGATTTTGCTGGACTGGTTTTTTGACACCATGTCCCATTTGAAGCCCCCCTGATGCACCCCTAGAGTAGAAACTCCATAAAAGTGACCCCATCTAAGAAACTACACCCCTCAAGGTATTCAAAACTGATTTTTACAAACTTTGTTAACCCTTTAGGTGTTGCACAAGATTTAATGGAAAATAGAGATACAATTTCAAAATTTCACATTTTTGGAAGATTTTCCATTTTAATATTTTTTTTCCAATTACAAAGCAAGGGTTAACAGCCAAACAAAACTCATTATTTATGGCCCGGATTCTGTAGTTTACAGAAACACCCCATATGTGGCCGTAAACTGCTGTACGGCCACACGGCAGGGCGCAGAAGGAAAGGAATGCCATACGGTTTTTGGAAGGCAGATTTTGCTGGACTGTTTTTTTTGAAACCATGTCCCATTTGAAGCCCCCCTGATGCACCCCCAGAGTATAAACTCCAAAAAAGTGACCCCATTTTAGAAACTAGGGGATAGGGTGGCAGTTTTGTTGGTACTAGTTTAGGGTACATATGATTTTTGGTTGCTCTATATTACACTTTTTTTGTGTGGCAAGGTAACAAGAAATAGATTTTTTGGCACGTTTTTTTTTTTGTTATTTACAACATTCATCTGACAGGTTAGATCATGTGGTAATTTTATAGAGCAGGTTGTCACGGACGTGTCGATACCTAATATGTATACAATTTTTTTTATTTATGTAAGTTTTACACAATGATTTCATTTTTAAAACAAAAAAAATGTTTTAGTGTCTCCATAGTCTAAGAACCATAGTTTTTTCCGTTTTTGGGCGATTATTTTAAGTAGGGTCTCATTTTTTGCGGGATGAGATGACGGTTTGATTGGCCCTATTTTGGGGTGCACATGACTTTTTAATCGCTTGCTATTACACTTTATTGTGACGTAAGATGACAAAATGGCTTTTTTTACACCGTTTTTATTTTTATTTTTTTACGGTGGTCACCTGAGGGGTTAGGTCATGTCATATTTTTATAGAGCCGGTCGATACAGACGCGGCGATACCTAATATGTATGTATGTATTTATTTAAGTTTTACACAATGATTTTATTTTTGAAACAAAAAAAATCATGTTTTAGTGTTTCCATAGTCTAAGAGCCATAGTTTTTTCAGTTTTTTGGCAATTATTCTGGGTAGGGTATGATTTTTGCGGGATGAGATGACGGTTTGATTGGTACTATTTTGGCATACATGCGACTTTTTTGATCACTTTTATTACCTTTTTTGGGAAGTAAGGTGGGCAAAATTTCAATTTCCTAATATTTTTTTTATTTATTTTTTTTATGGCGTTCACCGTGCGGGGAAAGTAACATGACCGTTTTATAGATCAGGTCATTACGGACGCGGCGATACCAAACATGTGTAGGGAATTATTTTTTTTTCATTTTTATTCAGTGATAAATGTGTTTTTTTTTATTTTTACTTTTTTTTTCACTTTTTTTGGACCCAGACCCACTTGGTTCTTGAAGATCCAGTGGGTCTGATGTCTGTATAATACAGTACAGTACAATATATATTGTACAGTACTGTATTTTACTTACACTTTGTCTGAACAGATCTCTGCCTTCAGCACAGATCTGTTCAGCACCATGGACAGCAGGACGCCTAAGAAGGCGTCCTGTTGCCATGGGAACCTTCCCCGTCTGCTCAGTAGTGGTCAGAACTGCGCAGACGGGGAAGGGTAAGGACGGGGCTCTGGGGGGGCTGTCTGGGAGCTCCTTCCCTCTCCATTCGGGGGGCTGCAAAGGCACTGCAGCCCCCCGATGGGAGAGGGAGGGAGCTACTTCTTACTGTTAACTTTTTTCATACAGCGGTCCGTACGGACCGCTGTATGGAAAGGGTTAAACGGCTGACATCGCATCACCGATGTCAGCCGTTTATACCAGGGTGCCAGCAATGTGCTGGCACCCTGGTATACCCACTCTACACCAACGAATTTTCAAGGGGAGGCGGGCGGGGAATCGCGATCCCGCCTGCCGCACCGCCCGCCTCCCGCACCGCCCCCACCGCCCATAACTCCCCCCCCTGCACCACCCGCCGGCAAAAAATCATGCAGGGGTGCAGGGGGATGTAAAATCTATATTTGAGGTACACTAAAGTTTCTGATCCCCCGGTCAGGGACCGCGGGGATCAGAAACTGCAAAAAGCGCAGCAAACCGCAGGTCTGAATTGACCTGCGGATTGCGGCGATCGCCGATAGGGGGGGGTCACATGACCCCCCCTGGCGTTGTCACAGGATGCCGGCTGAATGATTTCAGCCGGCATCCCGTTTCCATTAACCCCCGCGGTGCCGGAATCTGCATTTAAAGTTAGGACGTACCGGTACGCCCTGAGTCCTTAAGGACTCGGGAAATAGGGCGTACCGGTACGCCCTGCGTCCTTAACGGGTTAAAGGAAAAGACACTTGAACAATGGAGGAGATATATCCCTGACATCAATAAAGATGATTGTAGGAATCTCCTTTGTAGCTCAGGGCCCCCCAATTAGAGAGACTGGTTGATGCAGGTCAAGTTTATCTATGGCATATACTATACCCTGTCTAGACAAAAGGTAATGGATGGATTGGCTTCAATGAAGTGCTCCAGATGCCTGTGGACGATGTAACAACAATGCATATGTTCTGGGAGTGTAAAATGTTAAAGATCTACTGGAGTGAGATCCTTGAATTCTTGGATTATCATTTGGGTGCCCCAACAGTAATGGATTCAAAGGTCTGCTTGTTTGCTAGTGTTGCCATGCCATTATGCTTAAAGTTAATGTGTTATCAGAAAATTACTAATTAAATTACACTTTGGGTGCTTTTACTTTTTCGTGTACTGTCTATATAAAAAAAAAAAAATCCTAAAATCATGCAGCTCTCACACTGCCACTACAGCTCAAATGTGTCAGAGACTTTCTGTTATTGGAAAGCAGCCACATGGGTCATAGTCATAATAAATTGTAGGGAACCCCATTGACATCTATGGGAGAGTTTTCTAGGCATGTTCGGTGACCTGTGCAGAGGTCAGGAGGGGGTAGATAAGCTGTGATATCACCTATTGTGAATGGTGGATACAGCGTTATCTGTTATTGTACTTCTGCCTGCGATGAAAAGTTACCTGTACAAAACAGGAAGTCTCATGTCTCAACATAATATTAGGTCAAATCACCAGTGCAAAAACTGAATTTTTTTCATACTGTATAGTGACATGAGAAATTAAAGCAAAAATCACTAAAACATGTGGAAAAAAAAAAGTTTGACATCATAAATGTGATTTAAATATTGTCATTTTCTGATAGCACATTCCCTTTAAAAAAATATATAGCTTCATTCGAAATGCCACAAAAGGCCTACCAAGCTGGCCTGGAAATGTTGACATCAATAAGGTGCTCTTCTGTGTGCGTTCCACTTTTACATGTTCATGCCACAAAAGATAGAGCATTTCCTATTCTGGTCAACAAAATGTTTGAAGTCAATGGGTATTTGTGGACCGCAAAATGGATACGGCCGCGTGAATGAGGCCTTAAGAGATGCTCAAGACACCTACCTTATCTCTTCCCACTAGAGATATATGAGGAGAGGGAGTTAGCTGCTGCCTCTGGTGATGGCTTAGCTTTCTTTGAACAAAAAGATGATCAGGCATGTTGAAATCAAACTCCCTGAGATTCAAAGTCATTGGGAGAGACTTGGAAGAACCCCATACACATTTAATGTCAGTCAGTCCTGCAGAAATCAGCAGGCTTGGCCATCATAAATCTAAGGTGTATGGCCGGATTACCCGTGCCAGTTAGCGGGAAAGCCCATTGTTCTCGTAAGCATAGAAAGAGCAGGGATGTGAATGAATAAAATACAAAATACGTTATGTCAATCTTCTCAGCTCCTTCCGCTTTATGACATGCTGCCTGCACTTCAGACACTGGGAATGTGGAATAACAGCAATTTTAATTTATAACAGCAATCCTGCCATTGTTTTAAGGTATATTGTAAACATTTATTTTACAGTATATTATTGTTTAGGTCCCCTGGCACCCCCACATTACTGACAAATTCTGATGATGGCATAAACACAGCTCCAAGTTATTGCCCTCAATATAACACTGCATCAAAGTGTGCAAATCTTCATGTGCAATTGTGTCATGGTGCATGAAGTGACTAATGAATAGTAATATATTAATATACAGGTTAATATACGGTAATAATATTAGATTGCATAGTTTGGAGTTCAGATGTGTCCACTACCACCTCCTTTACATAAACGAAACGTTTCTCGGATACAGGTTTATAATTATTTCAACCTACATGAGGTTATTGGTGTAAAAATAAAAGAAAATGCTGTAAAAACGCAAAAAAATTATGTTTCTACTGAATGTCAATCATTAATGTAATATACAGTATGCTGTAAACAGGAAATTCCATGTGAAATATGATTATATTGTAAACTATATGGAAAATACACTTAATGATAATACATGACAATTTTCTTTTAATTAGGAAGTTTCTCTGAATTATTGGAAATAAAAAAAAAAATCCCCTGTCCATGGGAAAGGCTTTTCAGTAACGGCTGAAAGTAAGAGAATGAGTCAAGTGTAAAGCTTTCATGATGACATTAGAACAAATGTGATCGAAAATGTACCATTATGGACTCTCAGTATCGATACTGCAAACAGGTGGCCGGAAATTATGGCTTTAGTGATATGAATAGTATAATGAAAGTATTAGAAATCATGTGCTTCAAGTAGAAAATATTTCCTAAAAAATATTTAGAATAATAATCAATGAATTATCAGTCCCCTAAAGTTTTTCTTAGTACTTTATTGAATTAGAAAACACTTAAAGCTGAAAAACCTGTCTGAGAACCTGTTTTTGGTTGTACAGCACTGTAGTACTATAGCTCTGTATGCCGATATGATTATTTCCAGAAATCATGACATGGTTCTTCATTAGAGATGAGCAAATTGATTGTAAACTAATAGCATTTAACAAGAATTTTGGAAAAATGCGAGGTAGATCCAAATCTAAATATTTGGTGATTCATTTTGAATAATTCAGAGAATGGAGAGAGAAGAGAGAGAGAGAGAGACAGAGAGAGAGAGAGGGGGGAAGAAAAAAAGGCCAATTGGAGCACTTTTGATTTGGGTACAATGGATCTATACCCAAATCGAATTGGTTGACTAATTCGACCTAATCAAACATAAATCAAATTTGAGTGATTTACGCATCTCTATTCATCATATGTTTTATTATGGAGCTGTACTCCCCTAGAAGCATTGCGTTAAGTAGATAGTCTGTCCAACATAGAGTGCTGTGTAGAGCACCAAATGACATCACACAAAGTCCATGTGGCGCCATGATACATAACAGCTGTGACTCTGTATGCCACCATCTAGCCTTCTGCACCCCGCTATGCCATGTGCATGAGACAGAAGAGTAAAATTACAAGTGTTAAAAAACATAAATGTAATGCAACACAAACACCAACAGACAAACGCCAAAGCAGAGTCGCAAAGAAATGGGTCACATCCAGATGGGCTACACAGTACCAAACAATAGACAGAGGGTGGTTAGAAGACAAGCCAAGGTCATAAGTAGGGATGAGCAAATTGAAGCTGACGAAGTGGAATTCGATCCGAATTTCAGGAATTATTTGATTTGCACCGAATGCAAATTTCATCACGCTTCGTGGTAACGAATCAAATTTTTTTCATAAAATGGCTGCTGCACATGTTAAGACATGGAACAAGTTACTCTGGGAATGAGGGATCACCCACAATGCCATGCATGCTGCCAATCAGAAGCCACCCAGCCCTGCAATGTCACAGCCCTTTAAATAGCCTCAGACATATTGGATTCAGCCATTTTCCAGTGTACTTAGGGCAGGGAGAGACATTAGCAGGCGCTAGGGATAGTGCTAGGAAAGACTTGAAAACGTATATTTTGCTGAATAGAAGTTCAGGGAAAGAGCATTAAAAGTGTAGGGAAAGGATAGGGAGGAATTATTACACAGTTTTGAAGCAGAACAGGGTTCAGTAGGGGAGTGTACAGCCTGGGTAATAGGAACAATCCTATTACACCTTGCTGCACTTAATGCGGATCTAAATTGCCATTATACTGCTGCTCATTTCAGATTTGCAATACCTCCTGTAATTCTAGCAAACCATTCTTGTTATTGGGATCTTATTAGCCCTTGTGTGGTGCAGTTATATGTATGTTCTAAAGCTTTTTTTGTTGTTTTTTTAGTGGGGGAAAAAAAAAGGAGCTTATTAACCATTCTGTGTTGAAGTGAGAAAATTACAGCCTTTTTTGGCGTGTATTAGTGGCAAAAAAAAGCTTTCTTTGCTGTTCACGGACACAGTTATATATTCTAAAGCTTTATTTTGGCATGTATTAGTGGGGAAAAATAAAAAGGGCTTATCAGCCATTGAGTGGTGAAGTGGGAAAATTACAGCCCTTTTTGGCGTGTATTAGTGGCAAAAAGAAAATTATTTGCATTCACGGCCACAGTTATATGTTCTAAAAGTATTTTTTTGTTGTGTATTAGTGAGGAAAAATAAAAAGGGCTTATTAGCCGTTGTGTGGTGAAGTGAGAAAATTATAACCCTTTTTTGGCATGTATTAGTGGAAAAAAAAAAACTTTCTTTGCCGTTCACGGACGCAGTTATATATTCTAAAGCCTTATTTTGGCATGTATTAGTGGGGGAAAAGAAAAAGGGCTTATCAGCCACTGAGTGGTGAAGTGGGAAAATTACAGCCCTTTTTGACGTATATTAGTGGGGGGAAAAAAAAGGGCTTATTAGCCGTTGTGTTGTGAAGTGAGAAAATGAAAGCCCTTTTTGGCGTGTATTAGTGGGAAAAAAAAGGATTATTTGCCATTCACGGCCGCAGTTATATGTTCTAAAGTTCTTTTCGGCGTGTATTAGTGGGGGAAAAGAAAAAGGGCTTATTAGCCACTGTTTGTTGAAGTGAGAAAATTAAAGCCCTTTTTGGCATGTATTAGTGACCCCAATTATTTTTTTTTGCCATTCAGCGGTGAAGTTCCATTGCACTACAGCCATTTACAGGGTGTATTAATAGGATAGATACATACGTCCTATTAGCCGTTCTGCAGTAAATTGTAATTGTTATATTTATTCTTTTGGGGTGTATTAATAGGAAAAAGAATACGTCTTATTAGCCGGTCTGCAGTAAACCAACATTTTAATACAGCCATTGTTGGGGTGTATTAATGAGAAAAATAAGTATGTGTTATTAACCTTCTGTGATGAATTTACATTATCATACAGACATTGTTGCGCTGTATTAATAGCAAAAATAACTACGTGGTATTAGCCATTCTGCAGTGAATTTACATTACCTTACAGACATTGCTGCACTGTATTAATAGCAAAAATAAGTACGTGTTTTTAGCCATTCTGCGGTGAATTTACATTGTCATACAGAAATTATTGCACTGAATAAATAGCAAAAATAAGTATGTGTTCTTAGCTGTTCTGTGGTGAATTTACATTGTCATGCAGACATTGTTGCGCTGTATTAATAGGAAAAATAAGTACATGTTATTAGCCATTCTGCGGTGAATTTACATTGTCATTCCGTTGTGAAATTTGTTTGTGATACAGCCTTTTTTGGGAAAATTGGTCAGTGAATGTAGACATTCTTCTGTAGGGACTGAGTAATTGCGTTGATTAGCCATTAAGTGGTAAAGAAAAATAGTGATACAGCTTTTTTGGGGAAAATTGGTCAGTAAATGTAGACTTTCTTCTGTAGGGACTGTGATGGATTAGCTCTTGTTTCGGGGGTCATTCTTACAATTATCTTCAGGACACCAGGTTCAAGGTTCAAATAAGAACCACATTCAACCAGTGGGCCGTAAAGGACATGTATTGTCCCTAACCGTAGTTACAGCTCCACACGTTGGCACTGCCATGCACTTTGGCAGAAACCGAGAGGCTCAAGGACTGGCCCACATTATGTTCTATATGTATGTGCAGGGCTGGTATTGCCTTTTTGACAAAGAAATGATGGCTTGGGACTCTCTTCCTCGGCTCGGCACAAGCCATCAGTTCTCTGAAAGGTGCAGAGTCCACGACTTGGAAAGGGAGGGACTGTAGCACAAGCAACTTGGCAGGAACACATTCAGCTTCTGCGCAGTTGGATAAGTGCACGCATACTGTTGTCTCTTGTCAATCGCTTCGGTGATCGATTGCTGATAGAATGACTGACGAAGAGTAGGAGGAGCAGGAGCAGGAGCATCAGGACCAGCAGATGATGGGAAGGACATACAGCTCCCTTTAGCTGAGGTGGTGGAGCCTTGACTGCCTGAAACCGGGTGCACGCCACTGGTTGATGCAGCGGTTGCTGCGGCAGTCTGAACCACCACATCAGAGCCACGGTTCTCCCTGGCCACTTTATGGTGACGCTGCATATGTTGACGCAGGGCCATGGTGCCCACGGCACCGAGGCCGCGCTTCACCTTCTGCCCACAGATTCTACATATGGCCATGTTCGCCTCCTCCGGCAGCTTAACAAAAAACTGCCACACCGCCGAGTAGGTGATTTTACCCCCAACACTATGCACAGACTGACTGCTACCGCCGATGCTTCTGTGAACCCATGCATCGCTAATTTTCGTGCAGGTAGGCTCCTGAGAAGAGGGTGATCTACCCCGGAACGTTTGGCTACCGACCTCCCACTGCTGACTCCCGCCCACGCGAGCGACTTTCTGGCTCTGCCGCTGCCTCACGGCCAAGCTGCAACCCTCTTTATTCGATGATGATGAAGCCCCATATTCACCTTTCTCCCAAGTGCGATCAGCTATATCATCGTCATCGAGTACGTTCTGCACGTCACTGATGTCCTCCTCAACGGTCTCTGGGTCAGGAGCCTCATCACTCACAACACCAGCTCCCACTCCACTCTACTCATAACTACCTGCCTGCCTAGCGGATGTCTCCTCCACATCTTGGCTGGTCAGTAGCTGCTGACTCTCTTCTAGTAGCTCGTCCTTGCTGTATAGTGGGGCTGAGCCCACAGTATATACTACTTCTCTGGCTGAGGGAACAGAAAAGGACAGAGGCAGGTTGAGGACAGGGCACAGGGCCTGCTCCTGGGCCATGCCAACTAAGGGTTGTGCCTGATGAACCCACTGACTTTTGGCTGGGGGGTGTCTGATGTCACTTGGGATGAAGTGGATGACCGAGTCAACCATTCAAGAAATTCTCTGTCCGACATAATGTTATAAATAAATAAAAAGGACATTAAAACACCACAAAAAAGTCCGTAATTTTCTCACTTTACCACACAACGGCTAAAAAGGCCACCCCCCCCCCCCACTAATACACACAAAAACTGCACATATAACTGCACCGCTGAATGGCAAATATATTTTACTTTTGTCACTAATGCACTTTAAAAAGGGATTTAGAACACATAACTGCACCACTGAACGACAAATAGGCCCTTATTTTTTCCACTTATACACGCCACAGAAGTCTTTAGAACATATAACTGCACCGCTGAACGGCAAATATATTTTTATTTTGCCACTAATACACGACAAAAAGGGCATTAGAACATATAACTACACTGCTGAATGGCAAATATATTTAACTTTTGCCACTGATGTACAACTAAAAGAGCTTTAGAACATATAACTGCACCGCTGAACGGCAAATATATTTTTCTTTTGCTACTAATACATGACAAAATAGGCTTTTGAACATATAATAGCACCACTGAAAGGCAAATATATTTTACTTTTGCCACTAATACACAACAAAATGGGCTTTAGAACATATAACTGCACCACTGAAAAGCAAATATATTTTTCTTTTGCCACTAATACACGCCAAAAAAGGCTTTAGAACATATGACTGCACCGCTAAACGGCAAATATATATATTTTTTGCCACTAATACACGTCTCAAAAGGCTTTAGAACATATAAAAGCACTGCTGAAGAGCAAATATATTTTACTTTTGCCACTAATGCATGACAAAAAGGGCTTTAGAACATATAACTGCACCGCTGAGCGGCAAACAGGCCCTTCGTATTTTTCCACTTATACACGCCACAAAAGGCTTTAGAACATATAACTACACTGCTGAACGAAAAAAAAAATATATATATATATTACATTTTTTTGCCACTAATGCACGCCACAAAAGGCTTTAGAACATATAGCTGCACAGCTGAACGGCAAATATATTTGCATCCGTGTGTGCATTCGTGGGCGTTGTGCCGTTTTCTGTTTTTTTCGCGGACCCATCGACTTCTAATGGGTCCGTGGAAAAATCGGAAAATGCACCGTTTTGCAGCCGAGACCGTGATCCGTGTATCCTGTCCGTCAAAAAAATATGACCTGTCCTATTTTTTTGACGGACAACGGTTCACGGACCCATTCAAGTCAATGGGTCCATGAAAGAACACGGATGCACACAAGATTGGCATCCGTGTCCGTGATCCGTGGCCGTAGGTTACTTTCATACAGACGGATCCGAAGATCCGTCTGCATAAAAGCTTTTTCAGAGCTGAGTTTTCACTTCGTGAAAACTCAGATCCGACAGTATATTCTAACACAGAGGCGTTCTCATGGTGATGGGGATGCTTCTAGCTAGAATATACAACGAACTGTGTACATGACTGCCCCCTGCTGCCTGGCAGCACCCGATCTCTTACAGGGGGCCGTGATCTGTACAATTAACCCCTCAGGTGCTGCACCTGAAGGGGTTAATTGTGCGTATCATAGCCCCCTGTAAGAGATACGGGGCTGCCAGGCAGCAGGGGGCAGACCCCCCTCCCTCCCCAGTTTAAATTTCATTGGTGGCCCAGTGCGGCCCCCCCCTCTCTCCCTCTATTGTAATAATAGCATTGGTGGCACAGTGTGCGCCCCCCCCCGCCCCCCTTCCTCCCTCTATTGTAATAATAGCATTGGTGGCACAGTGTGCGGCCCCCCCTCCCTCCCTCTATTGCATTAACATTGGTGGCAGTGTGCGCCCCCCCTTCCTCCCTCTATTCTTTTAATACATTGGTGGCAGTGTGCGGCCTCCCCTATCCCCCCCCCCCCGATCATTGGTGGCAGCGGAGTTCCGATCGGAGTCCCAGTTTAATCGCTGGGGCTCCGATCGGTAACCATGGCAACGAGGACGCTACTGCAGTCCTGGTTGCCATGGTTACTTAGCAATAGTAGAAGCATCATACTTACCTGCTGGCTGCTGCGATGTCTGTGTCCGGCCGGGCGCTCCTCCTACTGGTAAGTCACAGCAATGCGCCGCACAGACCTGTCACTTACCAGTAGGAGGAGCTCCCGGCCGGTCACAGACATCGCAGCAGCCAGCAGGTAAGTATGATGCTTCTACTCCGCTGCCACCAATGATGGGGGGGGGGGAGAGGGGAGGCCGCACACTGCCACCAATGTATTAAAACAATAGAGGGAGGAAAGGGGGGGCGGGGGGGGGGGGGGGCGCACACTGCCACCAATGTATTAAAACAATAGAGGAAGGAAGGGGGGGCCGGGGGGGGGGGCGCACACTGCCACCAATGTATTAAAACAATAGAGGGAGGAAGGGGGGGCCGCGGTTGCTGGGGGGGCCGGGGGCGCACACTGCCACCAATGTTAATGCAATAGAGGGAGGGGGGGCCGCACACTGTGCCACCAATGCTATTATTACAATAGAGGGAGGGGGGGGGGCGGGGGGCGCACACTGGCCACCAATGCTATTATTACAATAGAGGGAGGGAGGGGGGGCGGGGGGGGCCGCACTGGCCACCAATGATATTCAAACTGGGGAGGGAGGGGGGTCTCCCACCTGCTGCCTGGCAGCCCTGATCTCTTACAGGGGGCTATGATACGCACAATTAACCCCTTCAGGAGCGGCACCTGAGGGGTTAATTTTGCTGATCACGGCCCCCTGTAAGAGATCGGGTGCTGCCAGGCAGCAGGGGGCAGTCATGTACACAGTTTGCAGTATATTCTAACTAGAAGCGTCCCCATCACCATGGGAACGCCTCTGTGTTAGAATATACTGTCGGATATGAGTTTTCACGATGTAACTCATATACGACAGTATATTCTAACATAGTGGCGTTCCCATGGTGATGGGGACGCTTCAAGTTAAAATATACCATCAGATTGGAGAAAACTCAGATCAGATGGTATAAAGGGACTCCAGACTTTACATTGAAAGTCAATGGGGGACGGATCCGTTTGCAATTGCACCATATTGTGTCAACGTCAAACGGATCCGTCCCCATTGACTTGCAATGTAATTCAGGACGGATCCGTTTGGCTCCGCACGGCCAGGCGGACACCAAAACGACTTTTTTTTCATGTCCGTGGATCCTCCAAAAATCAAGGAAGACCCACGGACGAAAAAACGGTCACGGATCACGGACCAACGGAACCCCGTTTTGCGGACAGTGAAAAAATACTGTCGTGTGCATGAGGCCTAACGTAGACTCTAGCTAGAACTTCCGCCACTTGTGCTAAGACCTTTTCTTGCAACATCGGAAAAGTGTTGAGAAGCCTAAAAAGTTGCAAATTTGCGCCAATTTTTTTGACTTTTTACACCACAATAGTGGCGTAATTAACTTAATAAGTATCCCTTAAAAGTAACAATGCTTGTTATTATTATTTTAATACATTAAAATGCATTTTTTTTTTGCATTAAATGTTGTGCTTGCAGTAACTAGTACAATAAAAAATGAGGTGAGTATGAAACCGTAGAGGCAAAGGATCTTTCTGCATCACTGCTCATGGTTCCATGTGAATGATTACGTTTGTTCAGTTGTAGAAATATCTATAATTGTGGTGTGTTCAGCTGTAGCCTTCACTGTTGATAGCAGGAAAATGGCACAGCTGCATCCTGCTTTCAGTTTATATTATGAAGAAGTTGATGTTTCTTGAAAGACCGCTAGGTGTCATTATATACTAATCTAACAACTAGATATACAACTGGATATATATTACTTTGTCAAGTACAAGCAGTGTTATGCTACTTTCACACTAGCGTTAATATTTTCCAATATTGAGATCCGTCATAGGGTCTCAATACCGGGAAAAAAAACACTTCCATTTTATCCCCATTAATTGTCAATGGGGACAAAACGTAACCGAACAGAACGGAATGCTCTAAAATGAATTCCGTTCCGTTCCCATAACTGAGAGCAAAACGCAGCATGCTGCAGTTTGCTTTCCATCCTGGGATGTGGAGCAAGACGCATCCATCTTGACCCACAATGCAAGTCAATGGGGACGGATCAGTTTTCTCTGTCATAATCTGACACAACAGAAAATGGATCCGCCCCCCATTGACTTTCAGTGGAGTTCATGATGGATCCGTCTTGGCAATGGATCCGTCTTGGTTGTATTATCAGTAACGGAAGCGTTTTTGCAGCAAAAACGGTAATGTGAAAGTAGCCTTATGTAAAGCTCTATACATGCCCAAGAAAGTAAGCTGTGTCCCATTATTTGTTTCCAGAAATTACTCATAGAAAGGAGTCTCAAATTTAGTGAGAAGAGGGTACCCTGAACGGAGATGTGGGTGTTTCAGTGGACATTTCCATAAGGCTTCATGGGCTTCATGCACATGCCGTTTCCATATTTCAGTCCACAAACAGATTAGATGTGCAAAATACAGATTACTTCCTTGTTCACATTTTTCTCACTCCCATTAGTAGAAAGGATTATTCTTGTCCATCATATCGGCAACATGTTCTATAATTTGCTGAACAGCCACACAGATCCGTAAAAAATATGGATGAGTAAAGAATAACCATGGCACTCACCAATAAAATCAGTCCTTTTTTAACAGTAGGTAGGCCAGCCATACCTGTCTAGTACTGTCTCCCTGCATCGTGCATGTAATCCAATAAGGCAAATTTTCAGATCGGGGTGAGTGCCATGGAATACATTCTTTTTCATGTTGGAACTTTTTTAACAACAGTCCATAAAATACAGTAGAGCTCAGAGGCATGTGAAAAAGTTCAAACAAAGAGTTGCCGCCTCCAGTATTATATCATCAATGCAAATTTATTAAAAATGTCAAAACAAGTTTGAAGAGAGTATTTATACACAACACAGTGTATTCTGTATTTTTGGTTATATGGCAAAAAAAAATATTGCTTTGGGGGGGATGGGCGGGGGTGACACCACTACAGCACCGGGTGACACCAGCCATAGCAACGCCACTCTCAACACTACATAGGAATAGTGAGGTAGATGAGTGTGAAAGTTTTATGTCCACCTGATATATATCCAGTCCATGAATTTAAAGAACCTAGGAGGTCTGATAGGTGAATTCCTTAAGAGATGTAGAAGGACATAAATTAATTTAGTAACATAGTACACAAGGCCGAAAAAAGACATTTGTCCATCCAGTTCAGCTTGTCATCCGGCAAGTTGATCCAGAGGAAGGCAAAAAAAAAAAACTGTGAGGTAGAAGCCAATTTTCCTCACTTTAGGGGAATAAAAAATTCCCTCCCGACTTCAATCAGGCAATCAGAATAACTCCCTGGATCAACGACCCCTTTCTAGTAGCTATAGCCTGTAATATTATTACGCTCCAGAAATACATCCAGGCCCCTCTTGAACTCTTTTATTGTACTCACCATCACCACCTCCTCAGGGCAGAGAGTTCCATAGTCTCACTGCTCTTACCGTAAAGAATCCTATGTTTGTGTACAAATGTTCTTTCCTCCTGATCTGAATGTGTCAAAGGTCTGCATTAGCTTATACTCCCAGACTATCTTGTCCTTTTTAGATTTGAAATTCTCTTTTAATATCAAGACTTTCATATCTGAGATGTGGTGATCATAACTGCAAAACTATTTTGAGATAGGCAGATCTTTCTTCTTTTATTGTGTGGCAATGAGAGTTCATTTTTGTTCTAAGCTTTTGGCCAGTTTAAAAAACATAGAGATTATATTTGCTACATATAATCAAGTAGACCACATTTGGCATGGTGTTAGTGAAGGTACCTGGGATCTTGTAGTTCTGATGTGTATTGGTAATCTGTTCCCTGTTAGTGCTCATTATATATGTGCAGGTCTTACATTTTGTGTAGTTTGTATTAGAATGTTCCTGTTGTTGGAAAGGGCAGTGAGCTTCTGACAATGATGTTTCTAACATTATGGGGCTGCCTATAGCACAGGTTTGTGAAGGTCATCTTTTTGTAGCATTCGATTTAGTCTCTGAGCAACCCTCCTAAGAATTTCCAGATTTGGCTTGTAGGTGACTAGGGATGAGCGTACTCGAACTGTATAGTTCGGGTTCGTACCGAATTTTGGGGTGTCCGTGACACGGACAAGAACCCGGACATTTTCGTAAAAGTCCGGGTTCGGTGTTCGTCGCTTTCTTGGCGCTTTTGTGACGCTTTCTTGGCGCTTTTTGAAAGGCTGCAAAGCAGCCAATCAACAAGCGTCATACTACTTGCCCCAAGAGGCCGTCACAGCCATGCCTACTATTGGCATGGCTGTGATTGGCCAGAGCACCATGTGACCCAGCCTCTATTTAAGCTGGAGTCACATAGCGCCGCCCGTCACTCTGCTCTGATTAGCGTAGGGAGAGGTTGCGGCTGCGACAGTAGGGCGAGATTAGGCAGATTAACTCCTCCAAAGGACTTGATTATTGATCGATCTGCAGCTGTGGGTCATTGAGCTGCTGATACTCAATTGCTCACTGTTTTTAGGCTGCTCAGACCGTTTGTCAGTCACATTTTTCTGGGGTGATCGGCGGCCATTTTGTGTCTTGTGGTGCGCCAGCACAAGCTGCGACCAAGTGCATTTAACCCTCAATGGTGTGGTTGTTTTTTGGCTAAAGCCTACATCAGGGTGAAGCTGTCACACCAAGTGCATTTAACCAGCAATAGTCTGTTCATTTTTTGGCCATATACTACATCAGGGGCAAGCTGCGCCCGTCACCAAGTGCATTTAACCCTCAGTAGTGTGGTTGGTCAAGCTATCACACCAAGTGAATTTAACCAGCAATAGTCTGTTCATTTTTTGGCCATATACTAAATCAGGGGCAAGCTGCGCCCGTCACCAAGTGCATTTAACCAGCAATAGTCTGTTCATTTTTTGGCCATATACTACATCAGGGGCAAGCTGCGCCCGTCACCAAGTGCATTTAACCCTCAGTAGTGTGGTTGGTCAAGCTATCACACCAAGTGCATTTAACCAGCAATAGTCTGTTCATTTTTTGGCCATATACTAAATCAGGGGCAAGCTGCGCCCGTCACCAAGTGCATTTAACCAGCAATAGTGTGGTTATTTTTTGGCCATATCCCAGTCTAATTCTGTCACTAAATCCATACCGGTCACCCAGCGCCTAAATACTAGGCCTCAAATTTATATCCCGCTAAATCTGTCGTTACCGCTGTACTGTTGTGGCTGGGCAAGTTATTTAGTGTCCGTCAAAGCACATTTTTTGTTCAGGGTTGAAATACAATTCCCAATTTAGCAATTTCATAATTTAGTGGTTTCTGCTATATCAGAGCTATTTGAAATCTATCCCTAAAAGGGTATATAATATTCAAGGTGCACATAGGGTCATTCAGAATAACTTCACACACACGCTACTGTGCATTTCCAAGTCCAATTCTGTTAGTAAATCCATACCGGTCACCCAGCGCCTAAATACTAGGCCTCAAATTTATATCCCGCTGAATTTGAATACAATACATTGGGCCAAATAATATTTTTGTTGTTGTGGTGAACCATAACAATGAGGAAAACATCTAGTAAGGGACGCGGACGTGGACATGGTCGTGGTGGTGTTAGTGGACCCTCTGGTGCTGGGAGAGGACGTGGCCGTTCTGCCACATCCACACGTCCTAGTGTACCAACTACCTCAGGTCCCAGTAGCCGCCAGAATTTACAGCGATATATGGTGGGGCCCAATGCCGTTCTAAGGATGGTAAGGCCTGAGCAGGTACAGGCATTAGTCAATTGGGTGGCCGACAGTGGATCCAGCACGTTCACATTATCTCCCACCCAGTCTTCTGCAGAAAGCGCACAGATGGCGCCTGAAAACCAACCCCATCAGTCTGTCACATCACCCCCATGCATACCAGGGAAACTGTCTCAGCCTCAAGTTATGCAGCAGTCTCTTATGTTGTTTGAAACTCCGCTGGCAGGGTTTCCCAAGGGCATCCACCTAGCCCTTCCCCAGCGGTGAAAGACATAGAATGCACTGACGCACAACCACTTATGTTTCCTGATGATGAGGACATGGGAATACCACCTCAGCATGTCTCTGATGATGACGAAACACAGGTGCCAACTGCTGCGTCTTTCTGCAGTGTGCAGACTGAACAGGAGGTCAGGGATCAAGACTGGGTGGAAGACGATGCAGGGGACGATGAGGTCCTAGACCCCACATGGAATGAAGGTCGTGCCACTGACTTTCACAGTTCGGAGGAAGAGGCAGTGGTGAGACCGAGCCAACAGCGTAGCAAAAGAGGGAGCAGTGGGCAAAAGCAGAACACCCGCCGCCAAGAGACTCCGCCTGCTACTGACCGCCGCCATCTGGGACCGAGCACCCCAAAGGCAGCTTCAAGGAGTTCCCTGGCATGGCACTTCTTCAAACAATGTGCTGACGACAAGACCCGAGTGGTTTGCACGCTGTGCCATCAGAGCCTGAAGCGAGGCATTAACGTTCTGAACCTGAGCACAACCTGCATGACCAGGCACCTGCATGCAAAGCATGAACTGCAGTGGAGTAAACACCTTAAAACCAAGGAAGTCACTCAGGCTCCCCCTGCTACCTCTTCTGCTGCTGCCGCCTCGGCCTCTTCTGCTGCTGCCGCCTCGGCCTCTTCCTCCGCCTCTGGAGGAACATTGGCACCTGCCGCCCAGCAAACAGGGGATGTACCACCAACACCACCACCACCACCTCCGTCACCAAGCGTCTCAACCATGTCACACGGCAGCGTTCAGCTCTCCATCTCACAAACATTTGAGAGAAAGCGTAAATTCCCACCTAGCCACCCTCGATCCCTGGCCCTGAATGCCAGCATTTCTAAACTACTGGCCTATGAAATGCTGTCATTTAGGCTGGTGGACACAGACAGCTTCAAACAGCTCATGTCGCTTGCTGTCCCACAGTATGTTGTTCCCAGCCGCCACTACTTCTCCAAGAGAGCCGTGCCTTCCCTGCACAACCAAGTATCCGATAAAATCAAGTGTGCACTGCGCAACGCCATCTGTAGCAAGGTCCACCTAACCACAGATACGTGGACCAGTAAGCACGGCCAGGGACGCTATATCTCCCTAACTGCACACTGGGTAAATGTAGTGGCAGCTGGGCCCCAGGCGAGAGCTGTTTGGCGCACGTCCTTCCGCCGCCAATGATCGCAGGGCAACATTCTTTGCCTCCTGTTGCCACCTCCTCCTTCTCGGCTTCCTCTCCTCTTCTTCCACCTGCTCATCCAGTCAGCCACACACCTTCACCACCAACTTCAGCACAGCCCGGGGTAAACGTCAGCAGGCCATTCTGAAACTCATATGTTTGGGGGACAGGCCCCTACACCGCACAGGAGTTGTGGCGGGGTATAGAACAACAGACCGACGAGTGGTTGCTGCCGGTGAGCCTCAAGCCCGGCCTGGTGGTGTGTGATAATGGGCGAAATCTCGTTGCAGCTCTGGGACTAGCCAATTTGACGCACATCCCTTGCTTGGCGCATGTGCTGAATTTGGTGGTGCAGAAGTTCATACACAACTACCCTGACATGTCAGAGCTGCTGCATAAAGTGCGGGCCGTCTGTTCGCGCTTCCGGCGTTCACATCCTGCTGCTGCTCGCCTGTCTGCGCTACAGCGTAACTTCGGCCTTCCCGCTCACCGCCTCATATGCGACGTGCCCACCAGGTGGAACTCCACCTTGCACATGCTGGACAGACTGTGCGAGCAGCAGCAGGCCATAGTGGAGTTTCAGCTGCAGCACGCACGGGTCAGTCGCACTACAGAACAGCACCACTTCACCACCAATGACTGGGCCTCCATGCGAGACCTGTGTGCCCTGTTGCGCTGTTTCGAGTACTCCACCAACATGGCCAGTGGCGATGACGCCGTTATCAGCGTTACAATACCACTTCTATGTCTCCTTGAGAAAACACTTAGGGCGATGATGGAAGAGGAGGTGGCCCAGGAGGAGGAGGAGGAGGAGGAGGAAGAGGGGTCATTTTTAGCACTTTCAGGCCAGTCTCTTCGAAGTGACTCAGAGGGAGGTTTTTGGCAACAGCAGAGGCCAGGTACAAATGTGTCCAGCCAGGGCCCACTACTGGAGGACGAGGAGGACGAGGATGAGGAGGAGGTGGAGGAGGATGAAGCATGGTCACTGCGGGTGGCACCCAACGCAGCTCGGGTCCATCACTGGTGCGTGGCTGGGGGGAAAGGCAGGACGATGACGATACGCCTCCCACAGAGGACAGCTTGTCCTTACCCCTGGGCAGCCTGGCACACATGAGCGACTACATGCTGCAGTGCCTGCGCAACGACAGCAGAGTTGCCCACATTTTAACCTGTGCGGACTACTGGGTTGCCACCCTGCTGGATCCACGCTACAAAGACAATGTGCCCACCTTACTTCCTGCACTGGAGCGTGATAGGAAGATGCGCGAGTACAAGCGCACGTTGGTAGACGCGCTACTGAGAGCATTCCCAAATGTCACAGGGGAACAAGTGGAAGCCCAAGGCCAAGGCAGAGGAGGAGCAAGAGGTCGCCAAGGCAGCTGTGTCAATGCCAGCTCCTCTGAGGGCAGGGTTAGCATGGCAGAGATGTGGAAAACTTTTGTCAACACGCCACAGCTAACTGCACCACCACCTGATACGCAACGTGTTAGCAGGAGGCAACATTTCACTAACATGGTGGAACAGTACATGTGCACACCCCTCCACGTACTGACTGATGGTTCGGCCCCTATTCAACTTCTGGGTCTCTAAATTGTCCACGTGGCCAGAGCTAGCCTTTTATGCCTTGGAGGTGCTGGCCTGCCCGGCGGCCAGCGTTTTGTCTGAACGTGTATTCAGCACGGCAGGGGGCGTCATTACAGACAAACGCAGCCGCCTGTCTACAGCCAATGTGGACAAGCTGACGTTCATAAAAATGAACCAGGCATGGATCCCACAGGATCTGTCCGTCCCTTGTCCAGATTAGACATTAACTACCTCCCCTTAACCATATATTATTGGACTCCAGGGCACTTCCTCATTCAATCCTATTTTTATTTTCATTTTACCATTATATTGCGAGGCTACCCAAAGTTGAATGAACCTCTCCTCTGTCTGGGTACCGGGGCCTAAATATATGCCAATGGACTGTTCCAATGTTGGGTGACGTGAAGCCTGATTCTCTGCTATGACATGCAGACTGATTCTCTGCTGACATGAAGCCAGATCCTCTGTTACGGGACCTCTCTCCTCTGCCTGGGTGCTGGGCCTAAATTTATGAAAATGGACTCTTACAGTGGTGGGTGACGTGAAACCTCATTCTCTGCTATGACATGCAGACTAATTCTCTGCTGACATGAAGCCAGATTGTCTGTTACGGGACCTCTCTCCTCTGCCTGTGTGCTGGGCCTAAATATATGCCAATGGACTGTTGCAGTGGTGGCTGACGTGAAGCCTCATTCTCTGCTATGACATGCAGACTAATTCTCTGCTGACATGAAGCCAGATTGTCTGTTACGGGACCTCTCTCCTCTGCCTGTGTGCTGGGCCTAAATATATGCCAATGGACTGTTGCAGTGGTGGCTGACGTGAAGCCTCATTCTCTGCTATGACATGCAGACTAATTCTCTGCTGACATGAAGCCTAGATTGTCTGTTACGGGACCTCTCTCCTCTGCCTGGGTGCTAAGCCTAAATATATGCCAATGGACTGTTGCAGTGGTGGCTGACGTGAAGCCTCATTCTCTGCTATGACATGCAGACTGATTCTCTGCTGACATGAAGCCAGATTATCTGTTACGGGACCTCTCTCCTCTGCCTGGGTGCTGGGCCTAAATATATGCCAATGGACTGTTGCAGTGGTGGCTGACGTGAAGCCTCATTCTCTGCTATGACATGCAGACTAATTCTCTGCTGACATGAAGCCAGATTGTCTGTTACGGGACCTCTCTCCTCTGCCTGGGTGCTGGGCCTAAACTTATGAAAATGGACTCTTACAGTGGTGGGTGACGTGAAGCCTAATTCTCTGCTATGACATGAAGACTGATGCTCTGCTGACATGAAGCCAGATTGTCTGTTACGGGACCTCTCTCCTCTGCCTGGGTGCTGGGCCTAAATATATGCCAATGGACTGTTGCAGTGGTGGCTGACGTGAAGCCTCATTCTCTGCTATGACATGCAGACTGATTCTCTGCTGACATGAAGCCAGATTATCTGTTACGGGACCTCTCTCCTCTGCCTGGGTGCTGGGCCTAAATATATGCCAATGGACTGTTGCAATGGTGGCTGACGTGAAGCCTCATTCTCTGCTATGACATGCAGACTAATTCTCTGCTGACATGAAGCCAGATTGTCTGTTACGGGACCTCTCTCCTCTGCCTGGGTGCTGGGCCTAAACTTATGAAAATGGACTCTTACACTGGTGGCTGACGTGAAGCCTGATTCTCTGCTATGACATGAAGACTGATTCTCTGCTGACATGAAGCCAGATTATCTGTTACGGGACCTCTCTCCTCTGCCTGGGTGCTGGGCCTAAATATATGCCAATGGACTGTTGCAGTGGTGGCTGACGTGAAGCCTCATTCTCTGCTATGACATGCAGACTAATTCTCTGCTGACATGAAGCCAGATTCTCTGTTACGGGACCTCTCTCCTCTGCCTGGGTTCCGGGGCCTAAATATCTGAGAATGGACTGTTCCAGTGGTGGGTGACGGGAAGCCAGATTCTCTGCTATGGGACCTCTCTCCAATTGATTTTGGTTAATTTTTATTTATTTAATTTTTATTTTAATTCATTTCCCTATCCACATTTGTTTGCAGGGGATTTTCCCTACATGTTGCTGCCTTTTGCAGCCCTCTAGCCCTTTCCTGGGCTGTTTTACAGCCTTTTTAGTGCCGAAAAGATCGGGTCCCCATTGACTTCAATGGGGTTCGGGTTCGGGACGAAGTTCGGATCCCGAACCCGAACATTTTCGGGAAGTTCGGCCGAACTTCTCGAACCCGAACATCCAGGTGTTCGCTCAACTCTATAGGTGACTACTAGAGGTACCTGACGTTTTTCTTGTTTTGTATGGTAGAAGCTCACTTCTTGGTAATCTGGTGGCTTTGGCAATCTGGTTTTCCACTCTAGTTGGATTATATCCCTGATTCAAAAATATCTCTTTAAAGCTTCCAAGGTGTTCATCCCTGTCTGTAGGGTTTGAACATATGCAGTTGTACCTGATAAGATGATCAAGGTTTGTATGTGTTTTGGAGTGGAAACTGCTCTATATGAGATATGTTGTGTGACCAGTTGGTTTTTGGTGTCTCTATTTTATCGTTTCATTAAAGGGTACCAACCACTAAGGAATCACATTTTTTCATCATTATTGTTGTAATATTTTATATGGGAAATTAGACACGGAGATCATGTGCCAATTTTAATTTTGTAAAAGTGCCTTGAAGTGCAAAAAGCAATGTGAAGAACAAGTGATGTTACAAGTTATCAATTTCTTCATATTATGCATTACCTCTCCCATTTTCAATCTGGAATTCTTAAAAGAACGGCAATGAGAACACTGTCCACATTTCTTTACTTTTTCCCCTAGATACCTATTTCTGACTACATTATCCTTAATATTTCTACATCTCCTGAATGAGATATTGGTTTATGTACTGCAACTACCTGTAATGCAAGATCCTTCACTAAAATATATAACTGAACTGATTTTATCACTCATGAGACCACATTTAAAAGATAGCACAAAATGTCTATCTTTTCTTACTCCTTTCTTGTTTAGCAGGATTGCTGTATCTTGGCATGCTGTACGCTCAAATGCATTTTCTAAAAGCCTGTCTAGGGCAACCCCTTGCCAGTAGATGCATCACCAATTCATTCAGCTTTCTCTCTAAATTGGTTACATTACTACATTAATTTAATTAGGCAGTGGAACTGGTCATATGGTTCTGGTGTTTAATATGTGAATGTACTGTAACAGGAAGTTTTTCACTGTTAGTTTACAATAGCCCTCTGTGACAATCTTACCATTCTCTATATAAATAGTGATAAGCGGGAGGTGCTCTTCAGGACACATGACGTACCGGTACGTCATGATGCCCTGGTACTTAAGGACACATGACGTACCGGTACGTCATGTGTTGTTTCGATCACTGCCGCCCGGCTGGCAGTGATCGGAACAAGGTGCCTGCACAAATCATTGAGCAGGCACCTAGGCTAAATGCGCGGGGGGGTCCCGTGACCCCCCCATGTCGGCGATCGCAACAAACCGCAGGTCAATTCAGACCTGCGGTTTGATGCGCTTTTTGCCGTTTCTGATCCCTGCGGTCCCTGACCGCGGGGATCAGAAACTTTACAATGCCCAGAATATATATGTTATTCCTCCCCCTGCACCCCTGAATGATATTATGTGGGCGGGTGGTGCAGGGGGAGGGTTGCGGGCGGTGCGGGAGGCGGGCGGTGCGGCAGGCGGGATCGCGATCCCCCGCCCGCCTCCCATTGCGTAATCGTTGGTGTAGAGTGGGTATACCAGGGTGCCAGCACATTGCTGGCACCCTGGTATAAACGGCTGACATCGTTGATGCGATGTCAGCCGTTTAACCCTTTCCATACAGCGGTCCGTACGGACCGCTGTATGGAAAAGGTTAACAGCGCAGGGAGCTCCCTCCCTCTCCGATCGGGGGGCTGCTGTGCCTTTGCAGCCCCCCGATGGGAGAGGGAGAGAGCTCCCAGACAGCCCCCCGACACCCCAGTCCTTACCCTTCCCCGTCTGCGAAGTTGTGGCAGACGGGGAAGGTTCCCATGGCAACAGGACGCCTGCTCAGGCGTCCTGCTGTCCATGGTGCTGAACAGATCTGTGCTGAAAGCATAGATCTGTTCAGTGTAAGTAAAATACAGTGCAGTACCCTATATAGAGTACAGTACTGTATTATATAGACATCAGACCCACTGGATCTTCAAGAACCAAGTGGGTCTGGGTAAAAAAAAAGTGAAAAAAGTGAAAAAAAAGTAAAAATCAAAAAA
The DNA here is from genome assembly GCF_014858855.1 of Bufo gargarizans. NCBI lineage: Eukaryota > Metazoa > Chordata > Amphibia > Anura > Bufonidae > Bufo > Bufo gargarizans. Next base: position 496,580,665 of record NC_058080.1, on the reverse strand, counting down.
CACATTTATCACTGATTAAAAATGAAAAAAATTAAATTCCCTACACATGTTTGGTATCACCGCGTCCGTAACGACCTGATCTATAAAACGGTAATGTTACTTTACCCGAACGGTGAACGCCATAAAAATAAAAAATTAAAAACTATGATAAAATAGAAATTTTGCCCACCTTACTTCCCAAAAAAAGGTAATAAAAGTGATCAAAAAAGTCGCATGTACGCCAAAATTGTAACAATCAAACCGTCATCTCATCCCGCAAAAAATGAGACCCTACTTAAGATAATCGCCCAAAAACTGAAAAAACTATGGCTCTTAGAAATCAAATACACAATGAAATCATTGTGTAAAACTTACATAAATAAAAAAAAGTATACATATTGGGTATTGCCGCGTCCGTATGGACCGGCTCTATAAAAATATCACATGACCTAACCCCTCAGGTGACCACCGTAAAAAAATAAAAATAAAAACGGTGTAAAAAAAGCAATTTTTGGTCATCTTACATCACAAAAAGTGCAATAGCAAGCGATCAAAAAATCATATGCACCCCAAAATAGTGCCAATCAAACCGTCATCTCATCCCGCAAAAAATGAGACCCTACTCAAGATAATCGCCCAAAAACTGAAACAACTATGGCTCTTAGACTATGTAGACACTAAAACTTTTTTTGTTTTAAAAATGAAATCATTGTGTAAAACTTACATAAATAAAAAAAATTGTATACATATTAGGTATCGCCGCGTCCGTGACAACCTGCTCTATAAAATTACCACATGATCTACCCTGTCAGATAAATGTTGTAAATAACAAAAAAAAAACTGTGCCAAAAAGGTATTTCTTGTTACCTTGCCGCACAAAAAGTGTAATATAGAGCAACCAAAAATCATATGTACCCTAAACTAGTACCAACAAAACTGCCACCCTATCCCGTAGTTTCTAAAATGGGGTCACTTTTTTTGAGTTTCTACTCTAGGGGTGCATCAGGGGGGCTTCAAATGGGACATGGTGTCCAAAAAAACAGTCCAGCAAAACCTGCCTTCCAAAAACCGTATGGCATTCCTTTCCTTCTGCGCCCCGCCGTGTGCCCGTACAGTGGTTTACGACCACATATGGGGTGTTTCTGTAAACTACAGAATTAGGGCCATGAATAATGAGTTTTGTTTGGCTGTTAACCCTTTCTTTGTAACTGGAAAAAAAATATTAAAATGGAAAATCTGCCAAAAAAGTGAAATTTGGAAATTGTATCTCTATTTTCCATTAAATCTTGTGCAACACCTAAAGGGTTAAAAATGTATGTAAAATCAGTTTTGAATACCTTGAGGGGTGTAGTTTCTTAGATGGGGTCACTTTTATGGAGTTTCTACTCTAGGGGTGCATCAGGGGGGCTTCAAATGGGACATGGTGTCAAAAAACCAGTCCAGCAAAATCTGACTTCCAAAAACCAAACGGCGCACCTTTCACTCTACGCCCCGCTGTGTGGCCGTACAGTAGTTTACGGCCACATATTGGGTGTTTATGTAAACGGCAGAGTCAGGGCAATAAAGATACAGTCTTGTTTGGCTGTTAACCCTTGCTTTGTTAGTGGAAAAAATGGGTTAAAATGGAAAATAAGGCAAAAAAATGAAATTTTCAAATTTCATCCCCATTTGCCAATAACTCTTGTGCAACACCTAAAGGGTTAACGACGTATGTAAAATCAGTTTTGAATACCTTGAGGGGTGTAGTTTCTTAGATGGGGTCACTTTTATGGAGTTTCTACTCTAGGGGTGCATCAGGGGGCTTCAAATGGGACATGGTGTAAATAAACCAGTCCATAAAAATCAGCCTTTCAAAAACCATACGGCGCACCTTTTACTCTACGCCCCGCTGTGTGGCCGTACAGTAGTTTACGGCCACATATTGGGTGTTTCTGTAAACGGCAGAGTCAGGGCAATAAAGATACAGTCTTGTTTGGCTGTTAACCCTTGCTTTGTTAGTGGAAAAAATGGGTGAAAATGGAAAAATAAACAAAAAAATGAAATTCTCAAATTTCATCCCCATTTGCCAATAACTCTTGTGCAACACCTAAAGGGTTAACGACGTATGTAAAATCAGTTTTGAATACCTTGAGGGGTGTAGTTTCTTAGATGGGGTCATTTTTGGGAGTTTTCTATTATCTAAGCCTCACAATATGATTTCAAACCTGAACTGGTCCATAAAAAGTGGGATTTTGAAGATTTCTGAAAATTTTCAAAATTTGCTTCTAAACTTCTAAGCCTTGTAACATCCCCAAAAAATAAAATATCATTCCCAAAATGCTACAAACATGAAGTAGACATATGGGGAATGTCAAATCATCACAATTTTTCGGGGTATTACTATGTATTACAGAAGTAGAGAAACTGAAACTTTGAAATTTGCAAATTTTTGAGATTTTTTGGTAAATTAGGTATTATTTTGTGCAAAAAAAATAATTTTTTTTACTTCATTTTACCAGTGTCATGAAGTACAATATGTGACGAAAAAACAATCTCAGAACGGCCTGGATAAGTCAAAGCGTTTTAAAGTTATCAGCACTTAAAGTGACACTGGTCAGATTTGCAAGAAATGGCCTGGTCCTAAGGTGTAAAAAGGCTGTGTCCCTAAGGGGTTAATATGTGAATGTACTGTAACAGGAAGTTTTTCACTGTTAGTTTACAATAGCCCTCTGTGACAATCTTACCATTCTCTATATAAATAGTGATAAGCGGGAGGTGCCATATTCGATTTCGCGATGTTTTGCAAATATTCGATTGAATATTCGTATTATATTTGTCGAAATCGAATATTCGGAATTATTTCATTTATCGCGAATAATATGCGATTAAATTAATCGTGCAATTTTTTCCCCCCCTGTATAAGGCAACGTTCGTATGACTATGGCTAGGCTAATATGTGTATTTTACGAATATTCTTAATATTGCTCTAACTTCGTCTTTTAGAATATTCGCAATATTCTAAAAGACGAAGTTAGAGCAATATTAAGAATATTCGTAAAATACACATATAGATTGTAATTTTTTTTTTTTGTCTAATTTTTTTTGCCTCTTCCAAACTTCAGTTTTGGAAAATATATACACTATTAAAAAAATGACTATAGCACTATATTAGCTAAATTACAGTCTATATGTGTATTTTACGAATTTTTGTAATATTGCTCTAACTTCGTCTTTTAGAATATTACGAATATTCTAAAAGACGAAGTTAGGGCAATATTAAGAATATTCGTAAAATACACAAATAGACTGTAATTTAGCTAATATAGTGCTATAATCTTTTTTTTTTTTTTTTTGTCTAATTTTTTTGCCTCTTCTGAACTTCAGTTTTGGAAAATATATACACTATTAAAAAAATTACTATAGCACTATATTAGCTAAATTGCAGTGTATATGTGTATTTTACGAATTTTCGTAATATTTCTCTAACTTCATCTTTTAGAATATTACGAATATTCTAAAAGACGAAGTTAGACCAATATTACGAATATTCGTAAAATACACATATAGACTGTAATTTATGTGTACTGTTATTCCACTTTGGCATACTGCTCCCCGACAAGCGTCCCCGTAACCATGGGAACGCCTGTGCGTTAGAAATAGAATATACCATCGGATCTGAGCTTTCACGATCTCAGGGAAAACTCAGATCCGATGGTATTTTCTAACCCACAAGCGTTCCCATGGTGACGGGGACGCTTGTCGGGGAGGAGTATGCGAACAACTGTACAGATAGGAAAAAAATAATGCCAAAATTCTAAATAACGAATTTATTCACTATATTGCTATGTATTAGTTTTTAAGAATATTGGTCATTTTATTTTCCATATGAAAACATGATTCCCCCCTGCTTAAGTAGCTTGTGGGTCAATGGTTTATTGACCCACAAGCAAGAAGCAGGGAGAAATCATATTTTCAGATGAAAAAAAAAAAACGAATATTCGATTTTGCGAATATATAGAACTATATTCTAAATATTTGCGAAATCTCGAAGTTACGATATTCGAGAAAAAAATTTGCAATTCGAATATTCGCGCTCAACACTATATATAAACACAAATATCAAGAAACTCCACAACTATCCCTCCCAAATTAGCCATAAATCTGATATTTATATCTTTGTAATTGAATTCTGAAAACTGCTCAATGAGCCAGACCAGACCACAAATATGTCTTCAATGAATCATACAAATAATAAAAAATATTTAAAAAAATAAGTATTCTTTGGAGTGAAAATACATTGTTCTTCAAACTAAGCAAAAAAAATAAAAAATAATATTGGCTCTGTATCGGCTCTTTCAATGAACCAGCTTCCAATAAACGCAAAAGTGCTATTTTGAAGAACTGTAAAGCCTCTTTAAAAAAATCCATGCATTTGGAACTTCTGTTAAATGTTCCAGTATTATTCTTTCTGCCTGAATACCCACTGCATGTGGAATTCCTATATACAAACTTTCAACATCAATTGTTGTCAATTTTTACCCCTTTACCATGCAATTTCTGTTAAAGATTGTAGTAAATCATTAGTGTCCCTAGTTAAAGATTGTGTAAAAGGGGAGGGAGAGTGAGAAAAGAAAAAAAAAAAAAAGGAAAGAAAAGGGGAAAAGAGGAAAAGAAAAGAAGAACAACCAAGAAGGGAGAGGGAAAAAGAAAAAAAAAAAAAGGAGAAGAGAGGGAAAGAGGGAAAGTGAAGAAGAAGCGATACATATACACAAGGAGAAAAAGAGGCGAAATAAGGGAAAAAAAAAAAAAAGCAGGAACAAGGTATGGCCCCAAAAGCTAGTAGGCGCTCGACTGACCTCTCAAGTCAGAAACTCGGGTCCAAAACTGTTGAAACAATAAAAATAGACCAGTTCCTAAGGTCTCTGAGGGTTAATACGAGGGGCGGACAAAAGGAACCTGTCACAAAAAAAAATGACGACTCAGAGATGACTGAGTTAGAACCACAAAAAGCCTTTAGATACCCCGAAGAAGAAGACGGTATAATGGGGGAAGTTATCCCTAATGACAACTCCTCTCCGCTAGAAGAAATACTCCTAGCGGTTAAACAGAATGGGGATCTAATACAGGCGGTCACAACCCAACTTGGGTTTATCCAAGCTGATGTGGGACTAATAAAAGACGATTTGTCAAAAATGCGAGACAGAGTTAACAACCTTGAGAGTTCCGTTGCCCTGATACAGAATCAATCCAAAAAAATAAATACTGGAGTCTCCACATTTAAATTAGAATATAACCTTCTGAAGAAAAAGGTGGCGGACCTTGAGGATAGGTCACGAAGATATAACGTGAGAATAATAGGGATTCCAGAGGGTGTGGAAGAAAAAAAAACCAACCCAATTCATACAGAAGTTAATCCTTGAGAATTTTGGGAAAGATTCGTTTTCTTCCTTTTTTATGATCGAAAGAGCTCATCGGGTCCCAGGGGGGAAAACCAATTCCAGGGAGACCACCTCGGACATTCCTTGTTAAGTTATTGACTACAGGGGATAAAGACATCCTCTTGAGAAGGGCGAGGGAATGCTCACCGGTTCTATATAATGGGAATAGTTTGGCCTTTTTTCCAGATTTCTCAAAAGATATACAAGAAAAGAGACGCACATTCATGGCTGTTAAAAAGAAGCTAAGAGAAAGGGATATTAAATATTCTCTCATATTCCCAGCAAAACTGCGGATTATTTTCAATGATAAAATTCTTTTTTTTGACACCTCGGAAGAAGCCGCGGATTGGCTTGATCGAAATAATCGATGATTTAATTGATTTATGACCTGGCGGGAATAATATTTGTTATAAGGGGCTTATACCCCTAAATGTATTTCTCTTCGCTTCCTAATGGGGGTGGCTGAGTGGGGGGAGTGCGGGAGGGATGGTCATAGGAAAGAAATCTACTACAATATGTGGTGGATTGCCTGTACGAGGGGGGTGGGGACGGGCTGTGGTGCGTCAAAATAGGTGTGATTTTCCTTTTTTTTTTTCTCTTTTCTTCTTTCCTCTTTTTCCATCTAACCGTTGTTGATAATGTTGACTAGAATTATTGCTTGGAATATACGTGGTTTGGGGGATAGAGGAAAGAGACAAGCGGTTTTTGATTTGACTCAGGTCCATTTACCAGCAATAGTATGCCTGCTAGAGACCCACCTCACTGAGGAGACCTCTAGGGTGGTCGACAGGGGATGGGCTGCGCATACTTATCATTCTACCTTCTCTAACTACTCGAGAGGTGTTACTGTTTTGATACATAGACTTATTGATTTCGTTTGTGAGGCATCCTCTGTCGACCAACAGGGGAGATTTATTTTTTTATATTGTAGGTTAAGGGGGAAGATATGTATTTTGGCCTTTGTCTATATTCCACCGCCATTTTCCTTTTCGGTCCTTAACTCTCTGGTACTATTTATGGATAAATGGCCAGAGTGTCCAACACTGATTATTGGCGACTTTAACTGTGTCATTGATCCTGTACGGGATAGGGTCTCTACGAGTGTCAGGAGTGACAGTCCGGTCCAGGGGTCTCCCCTGGCACGGTTTTGCCTGGAGGCTGGATTTGAAGATGCTTGGGAATATCTGGGACAGGGGAAAAGGGCTTTTTCATGTTTTAGTAAAGCAGGTAAATCGATGTCCAGAATAGATCTTGCATTGATAAGTAGTAAACATGTGAAATTGGTAAAGCGAATGAAATATGAAACGAGGTCAATATCGGATCACTCACCGTTATTACTTGAACTTTGTTTATCTCAGGAAAGATATACACCAAAACCTCCTTTTAGACTAAATCCTTATTGGCTATCAGTCATAAAGACACATGAAATAATTCAAAATGAAATTGGCCGATTCTGGGATAATAATTATGGCTCAGCAAAAATTCAAGTGGTATGGGATACCTTTAAGGCGTATATGAGGGGATTGATGGTTAGTAACATCGCGAACCTTAGAAGGGAGTATGGGAAAAAACAGAAAAATCTAGAAGAACGTGTAGCACTGGCGACAGAATCCTTTCACATGAACAAGACGGAGGAGAACAGGGAAAATATGCAAAGAGCCACACAAATATATTCTAAGTTTTTATTGGATAAGGCCCAACAGAGCCTTTTCTTTAAAGGGCAAAAATATTTTACCGAGTCAGGGCGACCCGGTAAATTCTTGTCCAGAGTAATTTCAAGTCAACAATCCAAAAAACATATAGATAAGGTTCGAATGACTGATGGTAGGATGGTCACTAGACAGGGCCCGGTGGAGAAGGCCTTTGTTGATTATTTCCTTGATCTGTATAAAGCCGACTCTAACATCACAGATGATAAGATAGATTTCTATCTTGACAGGATCATCTTTCCAACTATTACTGAGACGCAAAAGAGAGCACTTGAACTAGAGGTCTCAATTCAGGAACTTGAGGGAGCTATTAAATTATGCTCAGCTAACTCCACTCCTGGTTCAGATGGGCTTCCATATGAATTTTATAGTAAATATAGGGATTGTATTCTTCCAAGACTGCTGGAGGTCTTTGCTGAATCAATGAAGGATGGGAAGCTGCCAGATTCAATGATGGAGGCTATAATAATATTAATTCCAAAAAAAGGCAAGGACCCTTTAGATTTAGAATCTTATAGACCAATCTCACTGCTTAATGCAGATGTAAAGCTTCTTGCGAGGGTCCTGGCTACAAGGCTTTCTAGGGTCATTTCCTCTATTGTCCATCCGGATCAGAGTGGCTTTATTCAGAACAAGGGCACACATCATAATTTACATCGGCTTTTCTCTAATATTCAGGCCCCTGGGGGGACCACTCGCTCCATCCTGTCATTGGATGCCTCCAAGGCCTTTGACAGGGTGGAGTGGCGCTTCCTCTGGAAGGTTCTCGCAAGGATGGGCTTTGGGGAAAAGTTTATACGTACTCTTAGGTTACTGTACAGATCTCCAAGGGCAAAATTGAGTCTTAATGGAATCCTCAGTAGTAGTATTGATTTAAATAGAGGCACGCGGCAGGGCTGCCCATTATCCCCCTTGTTATTCGATATTTATATCGAACCCCTTGCGATGGCCATCAGGCAGGATGATCAGGTTAAAGGATTTGGTACGTTAGGAATACAAGACCGTATCTCCTTATATGCGGATGATGTTTTGTTTTTTATAGACCATACGGAAATTACTCTTCCTAGGATTATTCAAATGGTTAAAACATTTGGTGAGGTGTCTGGTCTTCTTATAAACTGGGCCAAGACCAGTTTGATGCCAATAGACCCCCTGCCACAGAAAGAGGCTCTTGTGACACAGTTGGACATTGTTGATACTTTTCAATACTTGGGTTTGACTATATCGCCTCGGGTTGAAAATTTTGTACAACTTAATTTGATCCCCATAATGGTAAAGACTAGAGCTAAAATAGGGATCTGGCTGAGACTTCCTCTATCTAGAGCTGACCGAGTCTCACTAGTTAAAATGGTGATACTACCACAATTTCTTTACGTGCTCAGGAATACACCTATTTGGATACAAGATAAATATTTTAAACTCATGGAAAGAATAATTAATGATTTAATATGGGGAAGAAAGCGAGTTCGAATAAAGCTGGAATATTTGTACAAACCAGTGGAGTGTGGGGGTCTAAATCTCCCTTACTTTAAAGGGTACTTTATTGCAGCCCAGCTATTGAGGTGCTATGAATCAGAGAACAGTGCATTGCTGGGGAAGTTGGTAACTAGCTATGCCCACAATAACATTTTTACCTTGTTGGAATCTGGTCTATTGAAGAGTTATGAGCGAGGCTACAGAGAGACTATAAAATTACTCCTGAAAGTGTGGGCTACAATTAGGACATGGTTGAAGGTTAAGGGTTCACTTACATTTACGCCCCTCTGGCATAATTTATATTTACAAAGGCTAGATGATATTGCAGCTGACACATTTTGGCAGAAGAATAAAATTCTGTATATCTCACAGGTAGTTAAAGATAGAGAAATTAAACCATTTATAGAGATGACACATAATATAAGAAACCTTTCATGGTTTAGGTATTTTCAATTGCGCTCAGTATTATCCAGTTTGGATGATAAACGGGTGTTGGATATAGATAATTCATCTTTTTTGAATGATTGGGTAGGGGGTACACTGTCTAGAATAAAAATTTCAAATATATATAAGTTATTACTTAAGGCACGGTTTAGTGATACACAGTCACCAGGACAAAAAGCGTGGGAGGTGGATTGTCCGAACTTACAAATAGAAGGGTGGGAGAATATTTTTGGGAACTTAGTTTCACTATCCCAGAACTTCAACCATGTTCTAATACAATTTTATATTTGCCATAGATTATATATCACTCCCCTATGGATGAATAAATGTGGGTTAAGAGACACGTCTAACTGCCCTAAATGCGACTCTGTAGGAGCGGACTTTCTTCATATGATATGGACTTGTCCAGAACTTATAAACTACTGGAATAATATTAATAATCGTATTATGTATAAACTAAAAGTTCGAATCCCTTTTGAACCACAAGTATTTGTGCTTAATGATCTTTCCAAATTAAATAATCACAAGTATCAAAAGATCTTCCTGAGCAGAATATTGATGTTGGCCAGAGTCTTGGTCAGTCGGACCTGGTTTGCTCGATTCACTCCAGATATAAATACATGGATAAACTTAATTGTTAAGGTAAAAAATTATGAGAAAATTTTGTACAAACAGAGGGAAGCTGAGGATCAGTGGATTAAGATATGGGGTGGTTGGAGGATTGATTAGTTGAGGTCAAACTGTTTTATTTATAGGGGTTCTATTTTGACGCACCACAGGCAGGGGGGGGAGGGGGGGGGGTTGGGGGGGGGACTGTATTCTGTTTTTCTATTTTGTAATGTTTTGATATACTAATTAAAAAAAAAAAAAAAAAAAAATGGTGTAATTTTAAGCACTGGGCATAAAACCCAATCAAAGTATCTAGAGTGAGGCTCAGTAACCCCTCCCACAAATACAATTGGACGTCCAAGTGGAATCCATACTTTCTTATGAATGTTTAGTAAAAAAAAATACCAAAAAGGCTTAGTGGAATGCAATGGAAAAAGTTTCTCAGACATTTTTTAAAGACAAAACAAAATTTTGATACTCCTTTTCAATAATGGTTTTAATTGATGAAGTATTAAGGATAATGTAGTTCAAAGTGGGCATCTGGAAAAAAATATTTGTAACATAGTACATAAGGCCGAAAAAAAACATTTGTCCATCCAGTTCGGCCTGTCATCCTGCAATGATCCAGAGGAAGGTACTGTGAGGTGGGAGCCAATTTTCCCCACTTTAGGGGAATAAAAAATTCCCTCCTGACTCCAATCAGGCATTCAGAATAACTCCCAATACATGACTAGTACTGCTCTTGATGTCAATACTCACCCCATTCCCATGCTTTCACCAACAAACCACCTGTGGAGTAGATTGAGAGGACTTCTCCTTTAGTCCTCTCCATTATGTGGACACGCTCAGTAGTCTTCTCAATGTATTCAATGGCCTGTTTGCAGGCATACAACAGAGGAAAGGGGATGAGTATGGACATACACTCGCCTAAAGAATTATTAGGAACACCATACTAATACGGTGTTGAACCCCCTTTTGCCTTCAGAACTGCTCAGGTAGCCCATGGCATTTAAATGATGGCCAATTTAATGTTGATAAGTGCAAGATAATGCACCTGGGACGTAAAAACCCAAGAGCAGAATATAAAATCAGCGATACAGTCCTAACCTCAGTATTTGAGGAAAGGGATTTAGGGATTATTATTTCAGAAGACTTAAAGGTAGGCAGACAATGTCACAGAGCAGCAGGAAATGCTAGCAGAATGCTTGGGTGTATAGCAAGAGGAATTACCAGTAGAAAGAGGGAAGTGCTCATGCCGCTCTACAGAGCACTAGTGAGACCTCATTTGGAGTATTGTGCTCAGTACTGGAGACCATATCTCCAGAAGGATATTGATACTTTGGAGAGAGTTCAGAGAAGAGCTACTAAACTAGTACATGGATTGCAGGATAAAACTTACCAAGAAAGATTAAAGGACCTTAACATGTATAGCTTGGAAGAAAGATGAGACAGAGGGGATATGATAGAAACTTTTAAATACATAAAGGGAATCAACAAGGTAAAAGAGGAAAGAATATTTAAAAGAAGAAAAACTGCTACAAGAGGACATAGTTTTAAATTAGAGGGGCAAAGGTTTAAAAGTAATATCAGGAAGTATTACTTTACTGAGAGAGTAGTGGATGCATGGAATAGCCTTCCTGCAGAAGTGGCAGCTGCAAATACAGTGGAGGAGTTTAAGCATGCATGGGATAGGCATAAGGCCATCCTTCATATAAGATAGGGCCAGGGGCTATCCATAGTATTTAGTATATTGGGCAGACTAGATGGGCCAAATGGTTCTTATCTGCCGACACATTCTATGTTTCTATGTTTCAATGGGCACTAATGGGCCTAAAGTGTGCCCAGAAAACATCCCCCACACCATTACACCACCACCAACAGCCTGCACAGTGGTAACGAGGATGGTGGATGATGTTCTCATTCTGTTTATGCCAAATTCGGACTCTACCATTTGAATGTCTCAACAGAAATCGAGACTCATCAGACCAGGCAACATTTTTCCAGTCTTCAACAGTCCAATTTTGGTGAGCTCGTGCAAATTGTAGCCTCTTTTTCCTATTTGTAGTGGAGATGAGTGGTAACCGGTGGGGTCTTCTGCTGTTGTAGCCCATCCGCCTCAAGGTTGTGCGTGTTGTGGCTTCACAAATGCTTTGCTGCATACCTCGGTTGTTACGAGTGGTTATTTCAGTCAACATTGCTCTTCTATCAGCTTGAATCAGTCGGCGCATTCTCCTCTGACCTCTAGCTTCAACAAGGCATTTTCGCCCACAGGACTGCCACATACTGGATGTTTTTCCCTGTTCACACCATTCTTTGTAAACCCTAGAAATGGTTGTGCGTGAAAATCCCAGTAACTGAGCAGATTGTGAAATACTCAGACTGGCCCGTCTGGCACCAACAACCATGCCACGCTCAAATTTGCTTAAATCAACTTTTTTTCCCATTCTGACATTCAGTTTGAAGTTCAGGAGATTGTCTTGACCAGGACCACAACCCTACATGCATTGAAGCAACTGCCATGTGATTGGTTGACTAGATAATCACATTAATGAGAAATAGAACAGGTGTTCCTAATAATTCTTTAGGTGAGTGTATATATATTAGTGATCAGCGGTCAGCCAAAGCAGTACTATTCTAGTGGTACTGTAATTGATAGGGCTTTCCGGATGTGACAGATTCCATTTATGTTTTTATGAGCATCTCTGATAAATTAGTCAATTTATTTAGCATAATAATGAAATTGATACAAAATGTGCACTTTTCCAGTAGTGACTCAAGTACTCTGATTACATTTTATTTAAGTTGTCAGTTCCTGGTATCCAGAGGTTGAGAGACCCAATTCTTAATCTTTGCACACAACAATCCTGTATCTTTACACTGCAGGCGTCAACCACAGATGAAGCGCCACTTCAGCATGCCAGCTGTTTAGGAACCATCTGTCTGTAATTTTCCTTTTAATACAATGCCGTATGTATAAAAATAACCAAACTGCTGTCCTTCAGTTTCTTTGGATTTGGTATTAATTTTACACATGATAAATTTTCTCTATGTCTTGTGGTGGGTTCAGTTAGTCTTTTTCAGAAAGCTGTTGAACATCTGTGTTTTCTTACTGATATGCAATGCCACAAAGACACGGAAGAGGGCAGTCTATACATATTAAATACTTAGAACAGCCAAAAAGCAAGAACAGCAACATTTTATCAAAATCATTACTTACTTTAAGAAATTGCACATTTATCATTGGCCCAATTAACATAGGATTCCACTTAGGAGGTTATGTAGTCAATTACACTGCCCACTTAGATGTAACACCTGGTCATTTGTTCAAAATGAGAACTATTTTCTACAGGACTAGTGCAATGTATACCTCACTGGTGCTCCACCCCTGTCAATGTTCATGAGACATTCCCTTTAACAACTAGACAGTTACATTTACAAGTGATTTTTATTTAAATCTTAAATAGGCTATGCAAGTTTAAAAAACAGTACCACTGTTGTCTAGACTGTCGGTTGCGTCCTGCACAGCAGGTCTGCTTCGTTGAAGTGAAACTCTTATATAGTGTATCTTTAAGATGATAGGTTGTTATCATGATCATTTTTATCTTCACTGAGTCATCGTCAGATAGCACCCTGACCTGTACAATTCAATGGGGACATTCAAAAATCTATTTTTTTTTTTTATGGATCCACCTGCCCGATTCAGGAATCTCAGTGGAGGTCCTGTTCTTCTTTAGTTTTGCAGATGAGAATTACCCTTTCTATTGATGGAAGTGAGAAACCAATGGAATGCAGACAGAAGCTATCCATTTTTCAGGATGAATTTTCTGGGGACTGAAAATCAGATACAGCCACATGCATGAGGCCAAAGAGACATGTGGTTGCATGCAAGACTATATACTGTATACATCATACAGTGAGCCAAAGTACTATTTCACACCACTGATATGACAACATGTTAAGGCGATTTTAATGAAGTTGGAAGAAGCAGCTATTTTGAACCTATCTGAATAAGATATTCATGGTTAGCAATGGAGTTTGGACTAGACGGGTTCAGGCATGGTGTTAAATGAGAGTTTCTCTATTCACATGATAAAAAAGTAATAAATAAGTCAAGTGAAATAAAAATTTTGCATTAAAGAACGCGTGAGATACTTGATATGTTGTGCAACTGCCAATGAAAGTTGCATGACACAGAATTTTAAAGAACATCAGAGGGAGAACCTCTGTGCCATGTTCTTCTCCTCAGGTCCTGCTTTCTGCATAACACTGTGACCTAGATTTACTAATGTGTCTACTCAATTTGGTGCAACTAGGATTTTCACACTTTTTTTCCAACTTGCTTGACAAAGGGGCAGGCTACATCGACAGCATTAGCAAATCTGGGCCAGTTTCAGTATTTGCCCGGAGTGCTCCGTTAACTACTATGAATAACCTGGAATACCGTCAATGTATATCACTTTTAGAGCATAGGACTGCCATAGCTTAAACTTTAAAATTTGTCTTAAACAATATGAAAAATTGTCTAACAAATTTCAAATTGCTCTTTGCAAATAAAAGGTAACCTAGATGCCTAATTTCTCAAATATACCTTTTCTGGGAGATTTGCTAGTAATATATTGTATGATGATGATATTTAATACTTCTGTAGTTTATGATAAAAACCTCTCCACAGTAGGGCGCTGTTCTGTTGGTTGCTGTTGGCAAATATGCCATGGTAAATGACTTGACAAGTGAGCTGTATGCAAATGAGAAGTGCTTCCAGCTTAAATAGCCAAAAGTGCTCACAAGATAACATGTCCAGGAGACGCGCAGAAGGATTATTGGAAAAATAATTGAATAGACTGAGATCATGGCGATGGCACTGTATTTATTATATGGCATTATGGTTTGCATATCAGGTAAAATGTGTCTACAATATGTGGTCAACTAAATAACCTACTGCCAAAATGCAATTAATCCAAAACTTATGTGTGCAAAGTTAATTCTCTTCTATTTGTTCTCAAAGGTCTTGCTGCAGTTGATGTTTTACATCAGAAAGAGTCAGAAATTCAACAAGTGGGAAACTCCATTCAGTTACAATGTGATGTCAGTGGTTATGATATAAACAATCACCATTTGCACTGGTTACGAGAAACTCCAACAGAAGGCCTTGTGTGGATTTCAGCATTTAGGACAGGATACAGCACTTACATTGCAGACAGTTTCAAGGGAAGAGTCACACCATCCACAAGAGGATCCACGGGTTTGTTGAGGATTGACAACTTACAATACCCAGACAGTGGCACATATTACTGTGCAAGGCAATCACTGTGACACATTGCCTACTGATCCCAATACAAGAATATTCATATTGAGGATTTTAAAACAGCTGACCAGATAAGGGGAGCTGAAGATAACTGACAAATGTACAATTAAAATACATTTCTTGGATTATACAGGTCAAAGGGGTCTTCCCATCTGAGATATTTCTTCTAACAGTGGCCACATCTAAGACTGAATAGAAAAGTGGATTCAAGCACTGCAAGAATAAATAGACTTACACACAGTCGCTTAGTAAGTTCATATAGTTTACTTAACAAAGACAGAAATATGCACAATATCAAAAGACATTATCAAACATGGTATACAAACAAAGACAAAAGCATACAAAATGTAAATTTACAGAATGTACAAAAGCATTGAAGCAATGACTTAGCTTCAATTTTTTATCAAGGAGCTTGCTATTGGGTGTATGAACTACTAAACACATTGTCACTAATTTCAGGATCCCACTGCTGTATACACTAACATCCAGGAAATGAGAGTAGTGCACGGCTGTATACACCAACATCCAGGAAATGAGAGTAGTGCACTGCTGTATACACCAACATCCAGGAAATGAGAGTATACACCAACATCCAGGAAATGAGAGTAGTGCACGGCTGTATACACCAACATCCAGGAAATGAGAGTAGTGCACTGCTGTATACACCAACATCCAGGAAATGAGAGTATACACCAACATCCAGGAAATGAGAGTAGTGCACGGCTGCATACACCAACGTCCAGGACATGAGAGTAGTGCACTGCTTTATACACCAACATCCAGGAAATGAGAGTAGTGCACTGCTTTATACACCAACATCCAGGAAATGAGAGTATTGCACTGCTGTATATGCCAACGTCCAGGAAATGAGAGTAGTGCACTGCTTTATACACCAACATCCAGGAAATGAGAGTAGTGCACTGCTGTATACACCAACATCCAGGAAATGAGAGTAGTGCACGGCTGCATACACCAACGTCCAGGACATGAGAGTAGTGCACTGCTTTATACACCAACATCCAGGAAATGAGAGTAGTGCACTGCTTTATACACCAACATCCAGGAAATGAGAGTATTGCACTGCTGTATATGCCAACGTCCAGGAAATGAGAGTAGTGCACTGCTTTATACACCAACATCCAGGAAATGAGAGTAGTGCACGGCTGCATACACCAACATCCAGGAAATGAGAGTAGTGCACTGCTGTATACACCAACATCCAGGAAATGAGAGTAGTGCACTGCTGTATACTCCAACATCCAGGAAATGAGAGTAGTGCACTGCTGTATACACCAACATCCAGGAAATGAGAGTAGTGCACTGCTGTATACACCAACATCCAGGAAATAAGAGTAGTGCATTGCTGTATACTCCAACATCCAGGAAATGAGAGCATACACCAACATCCAGAAAATGAGACTAGTGCACGCACTGCTGTATACACCAACATCCAGGACATGAGAGTAGTAAACTGCTGTATACACTAACATCCAGGAAATGAGAGTATACACCAACATCCAGGAAATGAGAGTAGTGCACGGCTGCATACACCAACGTCCAGGACATGAGAGTAGTGCACTGCTTTATACACCAACATCCAGGAAATGAGAGTAGTGCACTGCTTTATACACCAACATCCAGGAAATGAGAGTATTGCACTGCTGTATATGCCAACGTCCAGGAAATGAGAGTAGTGCACTGCTTTATACACCAACATCCAGGAAATGAGAGTAGGGCACTGCTGTATACACCAACATCCAGGAAATGAGAGTAGTGCACGGCTGCATACACCAACGTCCAGGACATGAGAGTAGTGCACTGCTTTATACACCAACATCCAGGAAATGAGAGTAGTGCACTGCTTTATACACCAACATCCAGGAAATGAGAGTAGTGCACTGCTGTATACTCCAACATCCAGGAAATGAGAGTAGTGCACTGCTGTATACACCAACATCCAGGAAATGAGAGTAGTGCACTGCTGTATACACCAACATCCAGGAAATGAGAGTAGTGCACTGCTGTATACTCCAACATCCAGGAAATGAGAGCATACACCAACATCCAGAAAATGAGACTAGTGCACTGCTGTATACACCAACATGCAGGACATGAGAGTAGTAAACTGCTGTATACACTAACATCCAGGAAACTAGAGTATATACCAACATCCAGGATATGAGAGTAGTGCACTGCTGTATACACCAACATCCAGGAAATGAGAGTAGTGCACTGCTGGATACTCTAACATCCAGGAAATGAGAGTAGTGCACTGCTTTATACTCTAACATCCAGGAAATGAGAGTAGTGCACTGCTGTATACTCTAACATCCAGGAAATGAGAGTAGTGCACTGCTGTATACACCAACATCCAGGAAATGAGAGTAGTGCACTGCTGTATACACCAACATCCAGGAAATGAGAGTAGTGCACTGCTTTATACTCTAACATCCAGGAAATGAGAGTAGTGCACTGCTGTATAATCTAACATCCAGGAAATTAGAGTAGTGCACTGCTGTATACACCAACATCCAGGAAATGAGAGTAGTGCACTGCTGTATACTCTAACATCCAGGAAATGAGAGTAGTGCACTGCTGTATACACCAACATCCAGGAAATGAGAGTAGTGCACTGCTGTATACACCAACATCCAGGATATGAGAGTAGTGCACTGCTGTATACACCAACATCCAGGAAATGAGAGTAGTGCACTGCTGGATACTCTAACATCCAGGAAATGAGAGTAGTGCACTGCTTTATACTCCAACATCCAGGAAATGAGAGTAGTGCACTGCTGTATACTCTAACATCCAGGAAATGAGAGTAGTGCACTGCTGTATACACCAACATCCAGGAAATGAGAGTAGTGCACTGCTGTATACACCAACATCCAGGAAATGAGAGTAGTGCACTGCTTTATACTCTAACATCCAGGAAATGAGAGTAGTGCACTGCTGTATAATCTAACATCCAGGAAATTAGAGTAGTGCACTGCTTTATACTCTAACATCCAGGAAATGAGAGTAGTGCACTGCTGTATACACCAACATCCAGGAAATGAGAGTAGTGCACTGCTGTATACACCAACATCCAGGAAATGAGAGTAGTGCACTGCTGGATACTCTAACATCCAGGAAATGAGAGTAGTGCACTGCTGTATAATCTAACATCCAGGAAATTAGAGTAGTGCACTGCTGTATACACCAACATCCAGGAAATGAGAGTAGTGCACTGCTGTATACACCAACATCCAGGATATGAGAGTAGTGCACTGCTGTATACACCAACATCCAGGAAATGAGAGTAGTGCACTGCTGGATACTCTAACATCCAGGAAATGAGAGTAGTGCACTGCTTTATACTCTAACATCCAGGAAATGAGAGTAGTGCACTGCTGTATACTCTAACATCCAGGAAATGAGAGTAGTGCACTGCTGTATACACCAACATCCAGGAAATGAGAGTAGTGCACTGCTGTATACACCAACATCCAGGAAATGAGAGTAGTGCACTGCTTTATACTCTAACATCCAGGAAATGAGAGTAGTGCACTGCTGTATAATCTAACATCCAGGAAATTAGAGTAGTGCACTGCTTTATACTCTAACATCCAGGAAATGAGAGTAGTGCACTGCTGTATACACCAACATCCAGGAAATGAGAGTAGTGCACTGCTGTATACACCAACATCCAGGAAATGAGAGTAGTGCACTGCTGTATACACCAACATCCAGGAAATGAGAGTAGTGCACTGCTTTATACTCTAACATCCAGGAAATGAGAGTAGTAAACTGCTGTATACACCAACATCCAGGAAACTAGAATAGTGCACTGCTGGATACACTGTTGATGGTCCAGATGAGTTCATGGGTTTAAATGGTCACTTTTACCACTCTTAGTCTATGCCCTACTGGCATCTAATGTACTGTACCATAATTATTAAGCTGTCAGTGAGTGTCACCAATCATCTTCAAGATTATGGGGTTTACTAGAATGGAAAGGCAGAGCATGCCAGACTCTGATTACTATCTGTCAACCTGCTGTCTGTCAGACAGCTGAGGATTCTCACAATATCCACGCATCTCATTGGATAAACTGTGTGCCTAGCATTTTACCTGACTCCTGGTGGGTTTGTTAAAGTCTTGTGGTTGTAGATAAAAATGTGGCCATTTAAACACTCAATAATAATGTTTATGCTGATTGTAGTTAAGTAAAGAAAATGGTTCATTACATATCCAGAAGTCATGATCGCTTCCAACCCATCTAAAAAGTAAAAGTTTAAATCTGTATTGGAAAAATGAAGGCTAATATTCAGTTTTCATTGTGAGACAGTACATAATATGAGTGAGGAGTATTTTAGGCCGGGCAACACTTCTCTGGGTTTCTGGCAAAAACACATGAAAATTTGCATATCTTCTGCTGACGTGTGATGAGTGCAGGGGCTATATTCGAATTCACAATATTTCACGAATGTTTGGGCAAATATTCGTTATATATTCGCGAATTGGATGTCTTCGTTAATTTTATTTTTCAATGTGAAAATCGTAATGTAAAATTCACTAACTGTGCATGCGAAAAAAGGGGCGTGCCCAGGTTTAAAACTACCCGAAGTTTGAGGAGATTGGAAAACATGGTGGGCAGCAATTTTCGCGACAGTGAGGAAGAACTCCTGATCACTGTAAGTAATTTTACATTACAGCACTGTATTTGATTACATGTCACATGCATGTCAGAACAATCGCTTTATATGTAGATAGAGTGTTATAAAATATTTGCGGTTGCAAAAATAGCCACTTATGATGTGAATGTTGTTTTTTGCAATACATACAACTTCACATTTTATCACGTCTAAGTAGATATTACTGATTGGTGCACTAAGTATTGATGTGACATCACAGCACTATGTCTGTAGCATGTATGTATGGACAGCATAGAAATATA
Organism: Bufo gargarizans; assembly: GCF_014858855.1. Lineage (NCBI taxonomy): Eukaryota > Metazoa > Chordata > Amphibia > Anura > Bufonidae > Bufo > Bufo gargarizans. The sequence goes on along the minus strand of NC_058080.1, from coordinate 496,560,784 downwards.
TCTCACATGCACATTGCACATCCATTTTCCTGCCGCACACGATATACCACACACACACAAAAAAACACCTTTTTATAGATTAGAGTTTGTATCCTGTTGGAATGGTCAGGACTCAGTAGAAGCTTTTTTTGTCCTACTGCCAGTATTTGCTGGTTCATTTAGAGTTACCCAGGGTGCACCACGGGGAGGCGAACCAGCTTTACACCCCATACCGTACCGTCACTTCACTAGACAGGTACATCTCTGCTCAGCTGGCCAATATCCGATTGTTCAGACCCCACACACATACAATCACAATACAATCCGATATTATAACGGTAACATTAAATCTAATATTTCCCCTTCAAAGACTTAAATATTTTTTGATGTTTTGTTGAGGATATTATTTTCAACACTTGTATTTAAAAAAATGGGATTAAATGCTTGCGTCTTTATCCTGCAGCGCATGTTGGAGCGGGGCTATGATAGGACCCGGGTCCAGACAGAGAAACAGCGGATTGTCCAGGAGATCCGTTTCAAGCTCATAAGAAAGTTTAATGGCACTCACCATAGGATGGCCATATTAAAAAAAAAATGGTCCAATTTGAAGCTGAGGAACTCTGAGCGGATTAGAGAGATCCGTGACAGAAAATGCCCAGGTACAATGCTTACATTACTTTTGTATCTCTCTCCAACACTCTGTAATGTATATATACAGTTATGAAAATAAGTATTTCATCCCTTTACAAATGATTACTTAGTACCTTGTGTGACACGTAGCAAATCAGCAGGTTGCATCATACATCTCTACCTCGCCATGAGTATATATATATATATATATATATATATAAATATATATTTATACACACAGCGAGGTACAGATGTATGATGTAACCAGCTAATTTAGTGCAGTTTACACACACATAAATATATATATGTGTATATATACATAAACTGCAATAATAATTCTGTATTCCATTAAAAGGCCCCGTTCATCATTAAATTAGATACATCCCACACTTAATTTGCATTTGTTATAATTTCTGAGTTGTTTGTCTAAATTCTGAACATTGTGTGATTACAGGGGTTACCGTTCCCTCCGTCTGCCGCAGGCCTTTGACAAAGGAACTGGAGGTGTTGTGTCACAAAAAGGGGAGGGAATGGTGCACCACTGACTCCACCCACACCCCTGTCCCTACCTACTTGCACTATCCATCCTAGGTAATGGAGCACAACTGGGCGGCGTTCCCTAGCCTTAGTAAGTGCGGAGGGACAAACAAGATAAACAAACATAGAATGGTCAACAAGCCGAGTCAGAACCTGGAGGTAACTACAGTACAAGAGGATTAGCAAAGACGAGACAAAAACAAGCCAAAGTCTACAACCAGGAGAAGCGAAGCAGACACAAGGAGCAAGCAAGGACGGAGACGATCAACGAGTCAGGAGTCAAAAGCCACTGAATCACACAAAGTAACACTGGATAGGACCTTTTTCACAGGCAACCTGTGGCCAGCAGGTTGCCTGTATATATAGTGGGGAAGAGGAGTCATGTGACGTGGCCAGCTCCACATGACTCATTCCCAGTAAGAGGAGTCATGTGACTTGGCCAGCGCCACATGACTCATTCTCCTGCAACCAGCCGAGTGCCAAGTGCTCAGCTCGGCGCTTGGACTCCTGATAGTTACCATGGGAGTGGAGGATGCTGACCAAGCTAAGG